>NW_027748073.1:0-5212 GCF_054177405.1 Leptonychotes weddellii | reverse complement strand
GTCTCTCCAGAGGAACCCTAGAAATGGAAGGCAGAAGTGCAGTTACCCCCTTGCCCACCCCCAGGCTCATCTTGTGGCCCCTTCACTGTCCCTGCCCCTCGGGGACAGCCCTCCGTCCCCCACACACACTCAGTCCTTCCCTCCCTGGCCATCCCCAGCCCCTCTCTTCCTGACACCAGTTGGCCTGCAACACACGGACCCCAGAAGCCTGCCGCCTGGATTGGGCAGAATGCAGGCAAACCCCTCCGCACCTCTCCAAGCCACAGTTCCGCCAACAGGCGTGTCCATGCTCGGGGCTGAAGACTTTCCTGCGGTCAAAGCAAAAGGCCCAGGAAGGCACACAGCTTAAACAAAAGCCAGGCATTTGAATTTCACAGCGAGTGAGTACCCAGCCTTTCCCAGAGAGCAAGGGGAGAAGAGAGAACTCATACAGACGCTCCTGGGAAGACAGGGAGGGCGGCGGGGGAGTGCACAGCACGGATGCTCTGAGCAGCGGGGACTCTCACCGCGTACTCGAGGGGCTCTCTTACTCCAGACTCACATCTCCAAGCTCAGGGCCAGGCCCTGTGCCGTGTGCCGCTAGCGAGATCCATGAGAGGCACTTCTCCCCCTCGGGGAGGGCGGAAGCACATAAACACAGCACCCCGTGAGGGGCACGGACAGCAGTGCCTCGGTGGTCCTGTGGGAACGCACAGCAGACGGCATTTCCCTCTACTGGGGGCTCAGTGTGGGCTCTCCAAGGAGGTGAGATTGGCCTAGAATCCGTTCTCGTGGGACCTGATGCTCGAACAGTGGTGTGTGTGCTCCTGCAGGGGAGGGGGGAGCTTCTCTAAGTAAAAGAATATGAAGCCAAAATTGAGGACAAAAATCTAACATTGATTCAGAATGAGAAAAGACATCACAACAAATTACAACATTTCAAAGCTGGAGAACATTACCAACTTCACGAAAATCAGAAAAAGAACATAACATTTCTATTAATAGAATGCTTGACTTATACCTAAAATAGTTTATTTTTTGCATGCCCAATCTTTGATGGTCTCTGCAAATGACAATGAGTTGGTGGACAATGTAAAAAAATTTTTTTGGTAGAAAGACTATAAAGATAAACCAATCTTTCCTCTACCGTGAGGATCCAAAAAAAAGAATTGTTGTGATAATGTCACGTCCTATTATTTTAAAGACAAGTAAATTTTTATGACTGCTACCGATTTGGGAAAACCTATGTCAATGATCTCTCATATGTGAACTGTAGGATTTCAAGGCATTTCAAAGTGTTTCTTGCAAGGATTTGTCTTCAATGCTCCTTAAACCGAAGGCACACATTGACGCTGTCTTTGTCAATATCCTCATTTATTCCAAATTATTAGAAGACTTAAATCTTTTCCAAATAGGTTCACACAATTGCTCCTCCTCATTCACTGGATGATCATACCATCCAAGAACCAACTCATTATCTGTATTGAAAACGTAGCTCTTCTTCGAAATGAATTGCATAATCACCCCTCATTTGCAGATTAGATCCTGTTCATTTTGCTGCCCGTCTTTAAAGCTTTTGTTCTCTATTCCATTTATTTTTATTTGAATATCTTCTCCGTGCTTTCATTAATAAACCGAAAGGCAGCAGAAGAAAGACACCTTTGTACGTGTCCAAACCAGTAGTCTGTGAATTCTCATTTGTTTGTGGAAACATTCCCAAACGTCTCTCCAGGCTGCAGTTAAAATGGTGTACTGGGGCTTTATTAACTTTTCAAATAAACTTTCGGATCTTGTATCGGTGTTTGAGCTCCTCTTCCAACTCAACATAGATGTTTATAGTCCTTAAAATGCCGTGCAACCACATTGCAAGGCTTGGACATGCATTCTGGGGCTCTGGTCAAGGTGGACATCAGTTGGGGGTGCTGTCAGGTGAGGTGGGAGGTTCGCTGTCAGGCTGAGGAGGTTAAGTCTTCGGGAGCTGGCTCCAAGGCCGGGGGACTTCCAGGAACATCCCCGCTGCCCCCCACGGTCATGACCCTCGGGGGCAGGGCCAGGGGCCCCACCACAGCAGGGAAGTGTCAGGGGCGACTCCAGTGCCGCGGACACGAGACTCCGTGTGACTGAAGGACGCCAGCGGGGGAAGAGCCAGTGGGTTTAGCCAAGTGCAGACAAAATATCTCACTTTGGCGAATTTCTAAAAACTTCATTGTCGTATAAACACAACGCTAGGGCCCCGTGCCAGGAGTGGGTGCTCGGAAGGGGCGGTGCAGGAGAGACGCTGAGGCTGACGTGCTTTAGCTTCCTGTAAATCCACCTCAGAGGATGAGAAGGGGGCTGTCAGACAGAAAGGAAAGAGAACTCCAGGCAAAGGCAAAGGCGCGAGCACAGACAAGGTAGCCGATCGTTCAAAAATACGTGAGCAGTAGTAAGCCCAGTGCCGCTCGGGAGACAGCAGGCTGCTGAGAGAGACGCGGGTCAGATCACCAAAGGCCTGGGCTCCCGCCTGAGGAGGTTAGACCACGCCCGGCTCAGGTGGCCAGCACGGTGACTTCCCTTCCATTCTTAAGGGGCTTTTTCCCATCTTTTCTTTCCTTTACAACAAGGACATTTTTTTAAGCATGGAAGCAGGGCCTGAAGATACCTGCCCTTTGACCGCAGGATTGCAGAAGTGTGCTGAGGACAGCGCCCTCTCCGAAGACACAGCCAGCGTCCCCAGCTCGGGCAGCACGTGAGAGCACCAAGCAGCGCCCAGCCCCCCGGGGCGGGTGTGGTCCACCGGCCGCTGCCCCGTCCGGCCCCTCTTGATTCAGACCTCATCCCTGCGAGGCAGCTGGGCCATTACCATGGGCCTGGGTCCCTCACTGAGGGAGCCAAGGCCCGCGGGGCTCAGGGGACTCGCGGAAACAGGTCAACAGGCCCAGCGGCCACAAGTCAGCCCCCGGGGCCACGAGCAGTCACCACGCCATCTGCATCATCCCATCCGTTGTCACAGGACGCCCGGTCTGGGGAGCCGTGTCCGTGGGCCGTGGAGCGGCCGTCCTCCCCCACCCCCACCCCCACCCCCACCGGGGCCCTTGGCCTCCGAATACCGTGCGGTCCACCACATGCCCCGAGCCCTGCGCGCGGCTCCCTCAGCTCCTAGAAACCGGGGGTGTCCTCGGGGTCACAGAAGGTGGGTGGTGGCAAAATATGTCAAATCATGGGACCGTTTGACCCATGCATTCCAAATTCTGTGAGGTCCCGCACAGAGCTCTGGAGTCTGTGTCCAGCGGGGTCCCCGCTGTGGCCCCCAGCCTAAGAGACACCGCGTCCCAGAGGCCGAGCCGGGACGGGACACAGGGAAGGCCGGCGTTCCCCTGGGAAGCGCACACCCAGAGCTGCTGGCCGCACACAAGCTCAGCAGTCCCAGACCCGGTCCAGAAGCTTCCATCCCCCCACCATGAGAGGTATAGGAGGAGGGGCACGGTGACTGATTCCTGGTCATGATGACTAACTTCCCGGGGACATCTCCAGCTGACGGGTCTGGATGGGGACTGATGGGGTCAGACCACGGCGTCCTGTGTGGAGTCCCAGTTGCCTTGGTCTCTGGGGGTGTGGGATCCACCCCAAGTCGGCCGTCTCTCTAACAGAGAGGTGCCCTGGAGTCTCACACGGCAGGTCTGGGGCGTTGGCCCTGAAAAAGCTTCATCTAGACAGCATCCCTCGACAGCACCGGATCAGCCCCTGCCTTCCTGCGTCCTCGGCCCCGCTACACCCCACAATGGCAGAAGCAGGCTACCCAAAGGCTCCGGAAGGTGGCCACAATCACCCAACAAGAGAGGCTGGCCCGCCAACATGCACTGGTCCCAGCCAACATTCTGGGCCGGGCTTCCTGGGGCTTCCCCGGACTTTGCTTCCCGCGAGCTGTGAGTCTTAGGGAACCTCTCTGGGCCTCAGTGTCCTCACCAAAGCAACGGGGTTACTCAACAGGGTCATAGTGAGACTGAAGGAGAGGTCTGTAAAGCACAATGTTAGGTGTCAAGACCAACGTTACGACTGATCGTGAGGATCAGGAGCTGCAGCAAACCTCCGTCTGCCACCAGACGGTTTCCTGGCTGCAGGGGACCCCACATCCCCTCCCCAGCCCTCCATCCACCAACCGGCCAGTGGACAGAGACAGCAAGCCCTCCTGCCTCCAGCCTTCCTTTGTCACCCAAACAGCGAAGCCCAGGAAGCCAGACAAGCAATGTGTTTAATGTTCACTGAGCGTGTAAACACAGGGGTCTGCGCCAGGGGCCTGGGGCTACCGTGACCGTGCACCTCAAACCAGGGCGCGATGAAGAGTAGGAACATGCTCTCAGTCTGGAGGCCAGAGGTCTGAGAGCAGGTGTCGGGGCCATGCTCCCTCTGAGGGCTCTGGGGAGACCCCTTCCTTCCCTCTCCAGCTTCCAGTGGCTCCAGGCTGCCCCCAGCTTGCAGCCCTATCCCTCCAGACTCTCTGTCTTCCAGCGGACTTCTCACTGGGGGGTCTCTCTGCCTCTCCCCTCCTTGTAAGGACATCTCACTGGATCAAAAGTCTTCCCTAAATCTAGAGGGTCTCCCTTCGAGATCTTTAACAGAGGACACCTGCAAAAACCCCATTTCCATATCAGGTCACATTCTGAGGTTCCAGGTGGACATAGGTTTCGGGAGGGTCTTATTCAACCCCCTACGGGATAGCCTTCAAAGCTGACGGGCACTGTTCACCCCCCCAGTCACCAAAGCCATCCTGAGCCCAGCACTCGGCCACCTTGCCGTGGACGACCTCCGTGCATGCCTGGGGGGTGCGGGGGACAGAGGGGCCCCAGCAGTGAAGAGCGGGCCCCCCTTCCCAGCCTTACCCCCCATAGCCAAAGGGCCACACCCGGAGGCCTGTGGCCTGGCTCACGAGGAGTCTGGAAGACATCTCTCACCAACAAGCTGAGGCACTGGGACATGTAGCCGGAGGGGTAAAGTCCTCCAGCAGCAAAGCTATGGGGTTACCGTCTGCAGATGCCTAAAGATGCAGGATGGGCGGGACCCTGTGGGCGCCACAGAAGCAGGATCTACAGGGACACAGCGCTTGGCACCAGACAAAGAGCCTTCCAAAGATGTGGCATCCCTCCTCACCATCTGCCCGCCCCTAGAGGGTGGCTGCTCCCAAAGGCCCACACTCAGCCCGACTCCCACTGAGCAGCCAGGGGTCCACCGCGGGGTCTGGATGCAGCAGATGTGT
>NW_027748072.1:0-304 GCF_054177405.1 Leptonychotes weddellii | reverse complement strand
AAAATATCCTTTACTTTGAAAGGAAAATATGCTATTTCTTGGTTTTGAAGATGTCATATCTTAAACTTTATCTTTGAGGCTCCTGTGTCTTGATTTTTTTTTTTCCAAGATTTTACTTATTTAGAGCTGGGGGGATGGGTAAGGGGCAGAAGGAGAGAGAGATCCCAAGCCGACTGCACGCTGAGCATGGAGCCCGACTCGGGGCTCGATCCCAGGACCCTGAAATCATGGCCCAAGCTGAAATCAAGAGTCAGACACTCAACTGACTGAGCCACCCAGGTGCCCCTCCTGTGTCTTGATTTTT
>NW_027748071.1:0-304 GCF_054177405.1 Leptonychotes weddellii | reverse complement strand
TTACCACCAAATCTATCAGCTGAAAACAACAAACTTCTCTATCTCTTAAGATTCAATTCAAGCATTGCATCTCAGAGGCATTTCCCCACTTGCTTTTTTTTTTTAAATATTTTATTTACTTATTTGACAGAGACACAGCAAGAGAAGGGACACAAGCAGGGGCAGAGGGAGAGGGAGAACCAGACTCCCTGCTGAGCAACGAGCCCAATGCGGGGCTCGATCCCAGGACCCCGGGATCATGACCTGAGCCGAAGGCAGACTGAGTCACCCAGGCGCCCCTCCCCACTTGCTTTTAATGAATTAG
>NW_027748070.1:0-304 GCF_054177405.1 Leptonychotes weddellii | reverse complement strand
CCACCCCAGCTTTCTTTTGGTGTCCATTAGCATGGTAAATGGTTTTCCACCCCCTCACTTTCAATCCGGGGGTGTCTTTGGGTCTAAAATGAGTCTCTTGCAGAGAGCATATCGATGGGTCTTGTTTTTTTTTATCCAATCTGATAGCCTGTGTCTTTTGATTGGGGCATTTAGCCCATTTACATTCAGGGTAACTATTAAAAGATAGGAATTTAGTGCCATTGTATTGCCTGTAAGGTGACTGTTACCGTACATTGTCTGTGTTCCTTTCTGGTCTATGTTGCTTTTAGGGTCTCTCTTTGCT
>NW_027748069.1:0-304 GCF_054177405.1 Leptonychotes weddellii | reverse complement strand
CGCATTGGGCTCCCTGCTCAGCGAGGAGCCTGCTTCTCCCTCTAACCCTACCCCCTCTCATGTACTCTCCCTCTCTCTCATTCTCTCTCTCTCAAATAAATAAATAAATCTTTAAAAAAAAAAATAAAAGCAAATTTGAGTATGAATTTCCCTTATAATCCAAATTGTTGTTTTAGTCAAAAAGCTATTTTATTTTATGAAATATTAATTTTTACTCTATTGAGAGGACATTTTCTTTTTGCTTTTAGTCCATTAATATAAATTATATTGATAGTTTCCTTAATACATCTATCCTTGCATTTCT
>NW_027748068.1:0-304 GCF_054177405.1 Leptonychotes weddellii | reverse complement strand
GCTGCCCTGCACAGTACTTCATTTTCTTACAGGGTTCCCTACCCACCCAGCTAGACTACCACATCCTTCCAATGGACTCCAAATCATCCCAATCTTGCCCCCGTGGATCTCCCACAATGCCCGACTGTAGCTCTTCTACCCACTCTCTCTCCACAGAACGCTATATTGTCCCTGTGGACCCCTGTCTTTCCTATAGACCCCTGTTCTACCTCAGACTTCGCTCTGGGCTCCCAGACCTTCATATAACCCCCATTCACCCAGTCTCACACCTGTGCACCTCACGGTCTCCCCTTCTCACTTTGTT
>NW_027748067.1:0-304 GCF_054177405.1 Leptonychotes weddellii | reverse complement strand
GTAGAAAGCCGTAGTCTTATCAGATAGAGGTGTCAGGGGATGGGGTTGGAGGTTGCCAGGGCAGCTGTAGGTGGAAGGAGGAAACCCTGGAGAGAAAGGGGCCCCAGACAGGTGATCCCCAGTGTGCATCAAACCCCTCCAAATCCTGGGCTGAGTCCTGCGCAGACCATGCCTGGGGGAGACGGCAAGGGGCCCAGCCGCAGGCAACAGCAGGAAGGTTTCGAGAGCTGAGCAACCATTCTGCGGCTGCCCACCACAGTGGTGGGGAGAGAATCTGGAATTGGAGTCCTGTCAACTTAGAGGG
>NW_027748066.1:0-304 GCF_054177405.1 Leptonychotes weddellii | reverse complement strand
TTCCACACCTGGCCACTGTCACCTCCCTGCGCCTGTCTCCTCATCTGTAAGTCGGGGTGGGTGGGGGAAGAACGATGCCACCAGCTCAGGCAATGCCGCAGCACACTGGTGTCTGCAGGAGATGGAATCGTGCTTGGAAGGTTGAGAGGAGCAGGAATCCTGCCAGGCAGAGGTGGGAATCAAAAACAGTTCCTAAAACGACCTAATAGTTGGGGCGGGAACAGAGAAGACAGTGGAAACCTAAGTTCCCTCTCAAAAGACGGGGTCCCTCATCTCTGTGGCGCCCTCACCACCCGTCTCTGAG
>NW_027748065.1:0-304 GCF_054177405.1 Leptonychotes weddellii | reverse complement strand
CTGTCGACTGTTCTGCTCTGGGGTTGCGTAAGCCCGTTGACTTGAATAAAGAAAGCCCAGACACTGGTTATGTCTCTCCTTTGACTTTCACCTTGGAGTTATTTATAATAAGAAAGACTGTTTATTGAATCCCTCCTATGTGTGAGGCCATTGCTGCATGTTGACCCACTTGATCCGTTCTGTAACCCTGTGTGAGAGGAACGATCCTTTTCCCCATTCTAGAGGTGAGGAAACTAAAGCTCAGAAAGGCTCAGTCTGTGCGTCTAGCAACTATCTATGGAGCTCGGCCTCTGTGCCAGGCCGT
>NW_027748064.1:0-304 GCF_054177405.1 Leptonychotes weddellii | reverse complement strand
TGACATTCAAGTCTTAATCTATTTTGAGTTAATTTTTGGATATGGTGTAAGATAGTGGTCCAGTTTTATTTTTATTTTTGCGTGTGGCTGTCCAATTTTCCCAATGCCATTCATCAAAGAGACTGTCCTTTCCCCACTGTGTATTTTTGCCTTTTAATGGTGTCTTTTAATGATCAGAAGTTTCTCATTTTGATGAAATCTAATTTATCAGTTTTTTTATTTTGTAATTTTTTTGGGGGGGCTTAAAAACTTTTCCTACTCCAAGTTATAGAGATATTCTTTCCTCCAGTTGTATTATGGTTTT
>NW_027748063.1:0-304 GCF_054177405.1 Leptonychotes weddellii | reverse complement strand
TGTTCTCACATGTTTTTTACTTTTGGTCTGTTGGCTCATGTTCAGCAGAGGTTTATCTAGGAGAATTTCTATGGGCCTGGATGGAGTGTGCCTCCCTCTGGAGCGTGTTTGGGTTTCTTGTGCTAGGATCTTCAGGCCTATGGCCAAAGTAGGGTCACCAGCATCTTGACCCTTTAGCATGAATCCAACTCCAAACTGACGCGGAGTCAGACCAGCTATGGATTCTCAGGGTAGACTTGTTTTCTTCATTCATAACATGAGCCAAGGCAGTTTGCTTCTCCCTTTGTGTGTGTGGATCTTGTTG
>NW_027748062.1:0-4468 GCF_054177405.1 Leptonychotes weddellii | reverse complement strand
AAAAAAAAAATTAAAAAAAAAAAAAGAATGCAACCTCTCTGTAGATGCTGCTGAACTATCTAGAAAGATGAGAGGAAGCTGAGGAAATTTGAGGGAGGGAATGTCAGCCATGTTTTGACTTGACCTGAAGTGATGACCAAGAATGCCACAGAGGTAGCATTCCAGGTGAGGCGGACATCACACACGGCCGTGGTGAGGAAAGAGGACTAACAGTGAGCAGCGAGCATCAACTCGACATCTAATGCAGGCTCCTGTGCTGTGCCCCGTTCTTGAACGACCATACATGCCATACAAGTTTCAGGCATAGGACCTATGCGGCTCACCTAGGCCTAAATCCATGTGAGGACAAATCCCATCTCTCATGAAATCCTGAAAGAACGAAACCAGACCCTATGGCAGCACATGACATGACAGCATGTGACATCGAAGATACAGTCCAACTATGGAAACCAGGACTTTGTGGTCCAGTGGAAACCATCATGGAGGACATGGATCTCCCATATTGTAGGACGGGTAGGATTTGGTTAGAAAGAGAACTGGAGGGAAGCAGGTTCAGTGGGAGAACAGTGTGAACACAACCCAGAAGTGAGGAGGGGTGTGGACCGTGTGGCGGATGACAGCTGAGGGGATGGTATAGGCTCAGTGCAGGGAACTGGAGAGTCAGAGAACCGAGCTGCTGAGGAGGGAGGGGATTGGTATATAGTCCCTGGGTACCAGGCACTGCTCACAGCAGCAGGCAGACAGCTGTGAACGAGACAAACAAGGAACTCAGGCACCCCACGGCCACCACTGAGTAGAAGCAGACATTTTATTGAAAAACTGGTAGTGAGATGAAAAGCACACATAATAAAAAGAGGAGAGATCCAAAGAAATCCACCTCACCCCCAAAAACCCACAAGTTTTGTCCAGCCAATACTGGCCAGAGGGAGGGAAGTGGTTACATAAACTGGTGAAAACAACCAGCTCTGCACTTCTTTCCAACTCTGAGTAACCCGGCAAGATAGGTGATCCCAACGAAAGAAAAGAAGAGGTAAAGGTGGAAAAGAGCCTCCAAAATAATTATGTCACTTTCAAGAGACCACCAAATCAGAATAAACATACTATTGATTCTTTGAGAAGTGCTGACTCACGCCTTAAATTATATTTCTATTTACTTATAAAATAATTAATGTGTCAAACACTGGAAAATCAATCTAGTTTCTAGGAAGAGAATTTCAAATTGAATGTTTTCTCATTTGCATGGAAAAGCTCATCATAGGACAAACTAAGTCGAGAAAAATCAGAGGTTTTTAAACACTTTTCTTCCTATCCCTTCTCTTCTTATCAAAATTAAAAAGGGTTCATCTCAATTTTCACTGTAAATATTATTTTAGAGAGCTGCCACCAAGTGTAAACATCTTCATTCACTTTCCTTTAAACTGCACTATTTTATTGAATAAATTATTCAGTGTCAGGGACCTAGACAAGGGACCACATTACTCTGAAAGAAGTTGAAATATGGTATTAGAGACTGGCAAGCTGTCATGGCAAATTGGGCATGACCTACCACCCCTACTCCCACCCTAGCCCCTACCAAACTCCTTCGGCTTCTGTGACGGAATCATAAGTCTGGAAAATTCAATTTGGTAAGTGGGAAGACAGATCTTAATTGAAAAGTTCATTTCTAATAAAATGTGAGGTGGTAAAAGGTTGGGCTGGCAGGGTAGATCATTTGAGTCTTTATTAATAACATCAATTCATTTTAATTCGGTGAAGCACATAATTGGCATCAAGCTTTTCAAGTTCACCACACATTCCTGTGCCTGGAATCCCTAATATTTAAAAAAAAAAAAAAAAAAAAAAACTTTTCTTATTTAGTAATAGATGTTCTAATAATTTGCATTTTAACAAGAGGTTACTTGTAGCTGGCTTATACTAATTATAAGTATGTTGAGTTTTACTAAAGCCAGTGGTACTCACCGGCCAGTGACAAATCTTTCTTAAGTCTTAACTGGAATTCCCTGTAATTATTCTGCAGTCAGCTAAGACTCCAGCAATGAGATGAATGAGGCCCCTTGAGATTACTGCACCTTGAATAATCACAGGCGGTCGGCGGGGTCAATTACTGTTTCAGTTTGTTCGGCAGCTGCAGCATGTAAATCCATTTACTAGGAGCTTAGAGAAAGCCTTGAGAGTATTAGTTTCATTGCCTTTATCTCTGCAACTGCAGTCATTCTGTGATGCAAGACCCCAAGGGTGCAAAGAACCATCTCCATGGGAAGTGCAGGCGTTTGCATAAGGGCTGTGTTTTTGAGAAGGAAACCAAAGAAAACTTTCTCTTAGTCACCATATGAAAGAGGGGCGGAATTGTTGGCTTAGTGAAAAGGATTTAGGACTGAGAGCCCAGAGACAGAGTTTTCTAATCCTCCTTGGCGAGATAACCAACCAGTCAACCACACTAAGACGAGCTTCTTCTGGGGCCTTGTACTGTCACATAATTCTCTACAGCAAGAAATACGACGCGGAGTAGCAAAGGAAAAACGGCAAGAGGCAAAAGCAAGAGGGAGAAGGGAGAAGAAGCCCTACCGTAAAAGTAAAAAACGGGAAAAAGGAACCCAGGAAGCTCTTGTCAGTGTAAAACCGAACATACCATCACCTTCGTTTGAAATGAATAAATGTGCACAATGTTTCTGGTTTCATTTAATCATAACTTATTAACACCTACTGGATGTTACTGAGGTTGCAAAGACAACTAAGAATAGCCAGCCATTGCCCTCGATTGTGCAAGCTCATAGACAAAAAAGACATATGCAAACAACAATATTAGTGAACAATGTGGTTAATTATCGTTCATTCAAATAAGGTTCAAAATTTTGCAAGATTCAGGAAGTCAACTTTAGAACTTGGAGGAGTCTAAGCCTGGCTGTGCATTAGAATTAGAGTACAAACTTTTTTGAAAATACAGATGCCTGGATTCCAATCCAAACTTTAGAAGCTATATATATTTTTTTAAGATTTTATTTACTTCTTGAGAGAGTGCATGCACAAGGGGGTGGGGAGGGGCAGAGGGAGAGAGAATCTCAAGCAGTCTCCCCGCTGAGTGTGGAGCCCGACTCAGGAGCTGAAATCAAGAGTTGGATGCTCAACTGACTAAGCCACCCAGGCGCCTCCAGAAGCCTTTTTTTTTTTAATTTATTTGACAGAGAGAGACACAACGAGAGAGGCAACACAAGCAGGGGGAGTGGGAGAGGGAGAAGCAGGCTTCCCGCCGAGCAGGGAGCCCGACGCGGGGCTCGATCCCGGGACCCTGGGATCATGACCTGAGCCGAAGGCAGACACTTAACCAACTGAGCCAGCCAGGCACCCCTCCAGAAGCTGTATTTTTAATCAGCCTTGTAGGTCATTTTTATTCAGTCACCCTGACACCAGAAAAGTTTCAAATTTTGAAATCCACGCAGCAATTATCAAAATTTTCCCAGTTCTAAAGAAAGGGAAAAAAAACCTTCATTAATCCTCCAGGCAGAGGAATGGAAAAACTTCCTTAGTTAAATCCAGAATCCAGAGGAGCTTTATCCCAATTCACTTCATCCCAGCCCTCTGTTCTTTATACTTTATTTTCTTTGATACAGTCAGGGACAGGAAGGAAGGAGAGGAGTGTTGAATTCTCAACTTTCCCGGATATTTCTGTGCGAGGCAAGGAAAGTGGAGCGGGCTGCACTGCCAAAGTGCATTTAGATTGCATCTAAGGACAGCTGGACATGTTTGGGAAGTAAAAGCAGCTAGTGTGGCTTTTAAAGCCTGCCAAAATGATTTTACTATCAATGAGGAGGCAAATGAAGAGCTCACCTTAACGACCACACCTCTACGTGCTGATAATGATGGGACTAGAACCCTAATGCCTGAGCCCCCATAAGCTCTTTCCAGGAGGCTGTTCCCATCCCCCCACCTGGCCACCAGTGGGCAGTAATGGAAGTCAGGCACCCATGGTCTCGTTCTCCTGCCAGTACGGTTATTTATACAAGAAATGGACGACATGCAAATAGTGCATTGGCACTATGTGCTTTAGATATCTCGTCTCAAGGCTGTTCACTTACTCATTCAGCAACCGGAAAGCTAAAAGTTCACATTCGGTCATTCCATTTCCCCCTAAAAATGTGTTCGTGGCTAAGGAACACACACTGAAAATACTGAGTCACCATCTCTAGCCTCTAAACTCATTTAAGGTTGGGAGAGACCAGCCCTGGTCTGGGCTGCTGGTGGCCATGGGGCAGGAGTGTTTAGCACCCCACAGTAGGATCAGTACGGAAGGTATAATGTTGGCCCAGGGAAAACATGTGAGGGCAGACAAGGACATATCCTAGGCCTCTGTAGTCGAGGAGGTGATAGTCAAGATGGGGAGGAGCCTCAGTGTGACCGGACAGGGTGGATGCAAGGGCATCAAATGGCTTTGCTTTTATTTCCATGTGCTTTTATTTTATTTTTTTTTTAA
>NW_027748061.1:0-304 GCF_054177405.1 Leptonychotes weddellii | reverse complement strand
GTCAACTCTGTTAACCTCTGCCACCACGTCCACAGACTTGCCATAGGGGACAGGGAGCTACTGCACGGGCAAGGGGTCTGGATAGCACGGTGTCGAACACGCCAAAGATTCTCTCCCTCTCCCTAAGCGCCCCCTCCACCCCACTCCTCTCAAGTAAGTAAATAAATCTTAAAAAAAAAAAGAAAAAGAGGGGTGCCTGGGTGGCTCAGTCAGTTGAGTGTCCAACTCTTGGTTTCAGCTCAGGTCATGATCTCAGGGCCGTGGGATCGAGCCCTGCATCAGGCTCTGTGGTCAGCATGGAATC
>NW_027748060.1:0-304 GCF_054177405.1 Leptonychotes weddellii | reverse complement strand
ATCCAGAGTTCTGTCCATTTTCACCACTCTTGACCAAGTAGCAATGAAAGGGGTCTGTTGTCAGGAGGAACCATGAGTTTTACTACTCATTACTACTCTACTCCAATCAGAACTGGGTTTTTATAAGTGTATTTCCTGGGTTATAAGAGAGGAGATAACAGTTCTAGAATAAGAATGAGTATTTGTGAAAAAGAACAGGATTATTAACAAACAACAACAGATCTTGAAAATGAAAATATTGAGGATAACATTTTACACCTGCACCAGAAGATGAAGACATGCTGGGTGCACCTCAGGAGCAACT
>NW_027748059.1:0-304 GCF_054177405.1 Leptonychotes weddellii | reverse complement strand
CCAAATAAAGGTTCATATGGATATGGTGACCTACTGAGCCCTTTCATAATCCTTTTGAGGAGAGAACTTCTAGCTTATTCACTTTTGAGCGAGGTGAAGTGAGCGCTTGTGGAGACCCAGCGCCCAGAGATCAGCATAGAACTCTGTTCAAATTCCAGCTCCAGTACCTGAATTGGGACTTTGAGCAAGGCAATTCACTTAACTTCTGGTAGGATAAGTTTTGTCAGATGCAAAGTGAAAATAACAGTATCACACTCATAGCAGTGCTTTGAGTATTAAAAGGTTGGGGTGAGGAGAGTGGTTG
>NW_027748058.1:0-304 GCF_054177405.1 Leptonychotes weddellii | reverse complement strand
TTATATTTGGGAGCAACTTGAAGTTTTCCGACACCTCAGAGATTCATAAATGCTTTCACACCCATTGTTCCATCGAGTTTCGTCGCAAGGCTGCAAAGCAGACGAGTGTTATAACCCCCAATTTACAGACCAGAATTCAGAGATCACCTAACTTCTTCAAATCGTGTTGCTAAGAACAAACAGACCTGAGACAAGAACCAGATTTTCTGAAGTGAGTCAGATGCTGTTTCTCCTCTTCCATGCTGCCTTTTTAACTGTCAGCAATAGGCATTCTCAATTTCTTTCTTGATCCTGGGGGTGCTTG
>NW_027748057.1:0-304 GCF_054177405.1 Leptonychotes weddellii | reverse complement strand
GGAATACATCCTCCATGTTATGAGGGCCCCCAGTTTTGACTTTTGTCTTCTTTTTTTCCTCTAGCTTCATCCACTCCCTGTGTCTCATTTATTCAGTCCCTTGGCTTTAATGACATCTATACACTCACTGACTCCTAAATCTTTATCTCTAGCACAGACCTCTCTCTCAAACTCCAGACTCTTGTACCCAGCTTCTCCACCACTTAGATGCCTACCAGATGTCCCCAAGTTAATTAGCTCAGGGCTGAACTCCTTATCTCTCTTCACCCCGATACCTGCCCTACCTGCAGCTTCCCCACCTTGG
>NW_027748056.1:0-304 GCF_054177405.1 Leptonychotes weddellii | reverse complement strand
CAGACAGACTTCTAGACCAATGGAACAGAACAGCTGGAAATAGGCCCTCATGGAACCCTCCTACACCATTCCTATTGGTGGGAATGCAAGCTGGTGCAGCCACTCTGGAAAACAGTATGAGGTTCCTCAAAAAGTTGAAAATAGAGCTACCGTATGACCCAGCAATTGCACTACTGGGTATTTACCCCAAAGATACAAACGTAGTGATCCAAAGGGGTATATGCACCCCAATGTTTATAACAGCAATGTCCACAATTGCCAAACTATGGAAAGAGCCAAGATGTCTATCAACAGATGAATGGAT
>NW_027748055.1:0-304 GCF_054177405.1 Leptonychotes weddellii | reverse complement strand
GTTGCTGCAAGCCGCCAAGTCTTGGCACACTTGTTATGCAGCAACCGCTGACTGATACACTCTGCTACACTTCCTCTGTATTCTAAATAAATGGTCCTTCCCACACCCTCTGTGACCTGCTGTCAACTGGCTCAAAGTCACCTGCTCACCAGTACATAGCACATGGAGAACATAGAGAAGCCAAGGATATTATCAGAAGTCACATAGTGATGGTCTAAACCAGGGGTCGGCAAACTACAGCCCATGAGCTGAATCTGGCCCACTGACTATTTTGTAAATAAAGTTTTATTGGCACACAGCCATG
>NW_027748054.1:0-304 GCF_054177405.1 Leptonychotes weddellii | reverse complement strand
TTCTCCCTCTGCCCCTCCCCCTGCTCGTGCTCGCCCTCTCGCTCTCTCGCGCTCTCTCTCTCTCTCTCGATCTCTCTCTCTCTCAAATAAATAAATAAAATCTTAAAAAAAAAATTCCTGCCTTACCAGTTAAGACATTTCTGGAGGAGGTTGGAACTGCAATTAGGTTAGGTATTAAGCTCCAGTTTAGTAATTTGGCTTGGCCCAAGTGACATCATTTGGGGCCTGCGGGTTTCTTTTCACAGTTCTGTGAGTATCAGTCACACAGAGTGGGCCAGCACGCATGTTCTTACGTACACACACA
>NW_027748053.1:0-304 GCF_054177405.1 Leptonychotes weddellii | reverse complement strand
CGCTGTATTATTCATGCCCCTATTGTAGCATTTAGACCTGCCTACTTATTAGACTGTGGGATTTGGGGAGGCAGGCACCAGGTTTAGTTCATTTTTATCCCCAGCGTCTAAGCAGAGTGTCTGGAATACAAGTTGGTGCTAGAATCGAATCTCTGTTTTTTCTTCTGGTTCTTCGGTATCTCATATCTGGGATAATTTGCGGCTCCCGATGCCATCACATTCCTCACCATTCAGCACAACTACTCAACTGCCATCCCTTCCCAAAGCAGCTGAATGTAGCACCATGGACAGGTTGTAGATTACT
>NW_027748052.1:0-304 GCF_054177405.1 Leptonychotes weddellii | reverse complement strand
TTTAGGGGGATGCGACCCCACTGGAAATTGTCCATGGCGGCTATGGAATGACAGTAAAATACAATGGAGGTGGTAACTGACTGCGAAGTCCTACTTGTGTATCTGGGACCAGCCAGGAATCAGGTGGAGACCTCACAGGCTCCGTCTGTACCAGCAAAGGGTGTGATCACCTGACGGAAGAATCTACCGCCCTAGATTCCTGGCTGGCCTTCCTTCATCCGCTCTTCCAGTCAAGCTTCCTCAACGCCACCCTGTCATGTCTCTCCCTCAGGTGCACAGGAAGGTCATCTGACATGGTGGAATG
>NW_027748051.1:0-4468 GCF_054177405.1 Leptonychotes weddellii | reverse complement strand
GACGAAGTCCCAATAGCTCATTTTTGCCTTTGTTTCCCTTGCCTTTGGAGACATGTCTAGCCAGAAGTTGTTGTGGCCAAGGTCGAAGAGGTTGCTGCCTGTGTTCTCCTCTAGGATTTTGATGGATCCCTGTCTCACATTTAGGTCTTTCATCCATTTTGAGTCTATTTGTGCATATGGTGTAAGGAAATGGTCCACTTTCATTCTTCTGCATGTGACTGTCCAATTTTCCCAACACCATTTGTTGAAGAGACTGTCTTTTTCCATTGGGTATTCTTTCCTGCTTTGTCGAAGATTAGTTGACCATAGAGTTGAGGATCCATTTCTGGGTTCTCTATTTTGTTCCATTGATCTATGTGTCTGTTTTTGTGCCAGTACCATACTGTCTTGATGATTACAGCTTTGTAATGGAGCTTGAAGTCCAGAATTGTGATGCCACCAGCTTTGGTTTTCTTTTTCAACCTTCCTTTGGCTATATGGGATCTTTTCTGGTTCCATACAAATTTTAGGATTATTTGTTCCAGTTCTGTGAGAAAAGTTGATGGTATTTTGATAGGGATTGCATTGAATGTATAGATTGCTCTGGGTAACATAGACATTCTTTTTCATTTTATCTTTTTATTTTTTTTATTATGTTCAATTAGCCAGCATATAGTACATCATTAGTTTTTGATGTAGTGTTCAACAATTCATTAGTTGCATATAACACCCAGTGCTCATCACCACACATGCCCTCTTTAATACCCATCACCCGGTTACCCCATTTTCCCACCCCCTCCCTTCTGTAACCCTCAGTTTGGTTCCCGGAGTCCAGAGTCTCTCATGGTTTGTCTCCCTCTCTGATTTCTTACCATTCAGTTTCCCCTCCCTTCCCTTGTGGTCCTCCACACTATTCCATATGTTCCACATATGAGTGAAATTATCATATGAGTTCCACATATGATAATTGTCTTTCTCTGACTTATTTCGCTTAGCATAATCCCCTCCAGTTCCATCCATGTCACTGCAAATGGTGGGTATTCATCTTTTTTGATGGCTGAGTAATATTCCATTGTATATATGAACCACATCTTCTTTATCCATTAATCTGTTGGAGGGCATCTTGGCTCCTTCCATAGTTTGGCTATTGTGGACATTAGCATAGACATTTTAACAATATTTGTTCTTCCAATCCATGAGCATGGAATGTTTTTCCATTTCTTTGTGTCTTCCTCAATTTCTTTCCTGAGTGTTTTATAGTTTTCAGAATGTAATTGTTAGGTAATTGTAAGTGTTAGGAAGTCTTTCACATCCTTGGTTAAGTTAACTCCTAAGTATTTTATTCTTGATGCTATCAATGGGAAATTGTTTTTGTTCATTGTTAGTGTTTAGAAACACAACTAATTTTTGTGTTGATTTTGTATCTTGCTACTTTGCTGAATTCATGTATTAGTTTAACAGTTTTGTGTGGAATCTTTAGGGTGTTATACATATAAGATAATATCATCTGCAGACAGAGATAATTTTACTTCTTCCTTTCCAGTTTGGATGCCTCATTTCTTTTTCTTGCCTAATTGCTCTGGCTAGAGCTTCCAGTAATATTTTTTTTTTAAGATTTTATTTATTTATTCATGAGAGACAGAGAGAGAGGCAGACGCAGAGGCAGAGGGAGAAGCAGGCTCCCTGCTAAGCAGGGAGCCTGACGCAGGACTCGATCCCAGGACCCTGGGATCATGACCTGAGCCGAAGGCAGATGCTTAACCATCTGAGCAACCCAGGTGCCCATTCCAGTAATATTTTTAAATAGAAGTGTTCCCGATTTTAGAGTAATAGCTTTCAGTGTTTTACCATTGAGTATGATGTTTGCTGTGGATTTTTCATATATGGCTTTTATTGTAGCCATATATGAAATTATATTGAAATGTATGAAATTGTATATGCAACTGTATTATACATGAAATTGTATTGTAGTCTCCTTCTAGTCCTAGTTTTTTAGTGTTTTATTTTTAATCATAAAAGGGTATTGAATTGAATTGAAACGTGCTTTTTCTGAATCATTTGAGATGATCAAGTAGAGGTTTTTTCCTTCTTTCTGTTAATATGCTGTATAATATTGATTGGTTTTTGTATATTGAACCATCCTTGCATTCCAGGAATAAATCCCACTTAGTCGTGGCATAATCTTTTAATATGCTGAATTTGATTTGCTAGTATCATGTTGAGGATTTTTGTATCAATGTTTATAAGGGATATTGGTCTGTAGTTTTCTTGTAGTCTCTTTGTCTGGTTTTGATGTCAGGGTAATGCTGGCCTCACAGGAAGTGTTAGGAAGTTCTTTTCTCTTTAATTTTTTGGAAAAGTTTGAGAAGGATTGGTAGTCTTAAATGTTTGGTAGATTTTGCCAGTGAAGAACAAAGGTTCAGAGCTTTTTTTGCTGGAAGATTGTATATTATTGATTCAATCTCCTTATTAGTTATAGATCTATTCAGATTTCATATTTTTTTGTGATTTAGTCTTGATAGGTTTTGTGTTTATAGGTATTTGTCCATTTCATCTAGGTTCTCCAATTTGTTGGCATACAGTTGTTCATAGTACTCTCTTAAATCTTCTTTATTTCTGCAGAATTTGTGGTAATGTTCCCACTTTCATTTCTGATTTTAGTAACTTAAAGGTTCATCAATGTTGCTGATCTTTTTGAAGAACTAACTTTTGGTTTCATTAATTGTCTCTATTGTTTTTCTATTTTATTTATCTCTGCTCTAATCTTTATTCTTTCCTTCTGCTAAATTTATGTTTAGTTTGTTGTTCTTTTTCTAGTTCCTGTAAAGTTAAATTGTATTTTAGTTCTTTTTTGTTTTTAATGTAACCATTTATAGCTATAAATTTCCCATGAGCACTGCTTTCATTGCGTCCCATAAGTTTTTGTTTGTTGTGTTTCTGTTTTCACTCATTTCAAAGTATTTCCCTTGTAGTTTCTTCTTTGAAACACTGGTTGTTTAAATATGCTGTTTAATTTCCACAGATTTGTAATTTTTTCATTTTACTTCTGTTTTTGATGTATAACTTCATCCCATTGTGTTCAGAGAAGATATTTTGTATGATATCTACCTTTTTTAATTTCCTGAGACTTAATTTGTGGCCTAACATATGGTCTATCCTGGTAAATGTCCTATGTACATTTGAGAAGAATGTTTGTGCTCTTGTTGGATAGAGTGTTCTGTATATGTCTATTAGATCTAGTTGATTTATTGTGTTGTTTAAAATCCTTTTTATCTTCTGTCTGGTTGTTTTATCATTTATTGAGTGTGGGATATTGAAGTCTCCAGCTATTATTTTTATGTCTATTTCTCCCTTCAGTTTTTTCAGTTTCTGCTTCATAATTTTGATGATATGTCTGTCATTAGGTAAGTAAATGTTTATAATTGTTATATCTTCTTGTTGAATCTTTTATTAATGTAATGTCTTTCTTTTACCTTGTAGCCTTTTTTTATTTAAAGTATATTTTGTCTGATATCAGTATGGCCACTCCTGCTCTCTTTTGATTACAATTTGTATGGAATATCTTTTCCTATCCTTTCACTTTCAATCTGTGTGTCTCTTTGAATACAAATGGAGCTGCTTGTAGACAGCATATTGTTGAATCATGTGTTTTTATCCATTCTGCCAATCTCTGTATTTTTTTTGTTTTATTTTTTATTTTTTGCCAATCTCTGTATTTTGATTGGAGAGTTTAATCCATTTACATTTAAAGTAATTACTGATAAGGAGGGACTTAATTCTGTTATTTTGCTATTTCTTTTCTATATGCCTTATAGCTTTTTTGTTCCTCATTTCCTGTATTACTGTCTCCTTTTGTATTTAGTTAATTTTTGGTAGTGAAATGTTTAAATTTATTTCTCACTCCTTTTGGGTATATTTTATAACTGTTTTCTTTGTGGTTACCATGGAGATTACATTTCACATCCTAAAGTTATAACACTCTAATTTGAACTTGTACCAGCTTAATTTCAATAACATACAAAAACTCTGCTCCTTTACAGCTCCATCCCTACCCCTTTTGGTTGTTGATGTCACAAAATTCTGTCTTTTTTTAAGTAGATTCCACACCCAGTGTGGAGCCCAACATAGGGCTTGAACTCATGACCATGAGATCAAGACCTGAGCTAAGATTAAGAGTCTGATGCTTAATCAACTGAGCCACCCTGGCGCCCCACAAATTATGTCTTTATTCATTGTGTGCCCCAAAACATAAACTATTAATTCTTTTAAATTCATTAGTCTCTTAAGTTATGTTATAAACAAAATGTAGAATTATCCCAAAGTTATAATACCAGCTTTTAGACTAATAATTATTTTCAAATGTCTCTTTTAGATACCAGCTTTTAGACTAATAATTACCAGCTTTTAGACTAATAATTATTTTCAAATGTCTCTTAAATCATCTAGAAGACAAAATTAGAATTACAAACCATTGTTACAATAATACTAG
>NW_027748050.1:0-304 GCF_054177405.1 Leptonychotes weddellii | reverse complement strand
GCCTGGGTGGCTCAGTCGTTAAGCATCTGCCTTCAGCTCAGGTCATGATCCCAAGGTCCTGGGATCGAGCCCCGCATCGGGCTCCCTGCTCGGCGGGAAGCCTGTTTCTCCCTCTCCCACTCCCCCTGCTTGTGTTCCCTCTCTCGCTGTGTCTCTCTCTGTCAAATAAATAAATAAAATCTTTAAAAAAAAAAAAAAAAAGAAAGTAAACCTCTAAGACAGTGCTTCTCAAACTTGACTTTGTATCATGGGAGGCCTTGTTAAAACACAGATTATTGTCAACTCCCTCCATCCCCCCAGCCCT
>NW_027748049.1:0-304 GCF_054177405.1 Leptonychotes weddellii | reverse complement strand
TCTTTAAAAAATAAAAAATAAAAATAAATAAAATAAATAAAATCTTTAAAACAAAACTGCAAACTCATTCAAGTCATACAAGACATAAATCTATTAAAAGCAAATTAAATATTCAAGACCACATATAAAGATTTAGTATATATACAGACTTTAAAAGATATTCTAAAGACCAAATACTATGTATTTTATCAAGCCTTTAATAATACTGCTTAATTGTCTAGAGTGTATGGGTTTTGCTGTATTTCTTAAGAATGAAAATTGCCTTACTTATGAAATCTAATAATATTAAGTTGGAAATAAAAAT
>NW_027748048.1:0-304 GCF_054177405.1 Leptonychotes weddellii | reverse complement strand
TCTGGGGGAGGGGCCTGTTGCAGTGGTTCTCAAATGTCTTTGCCGGAGGCGGAATTGCCCCGCCCTTGCCCCTCCGGGCTAAGTAATCTGCTCGGGTTTGCTCTCGGGAGTTTTGTTCCCTGCAAGCTTTCCGTACAGCTTTGGAGGCCGAGAGTGAAAATGGCAGCCTCCCAATCTCCACCTGGAGGAGCCGAGAACTCGGGGCCCCACTCCTCAGTGAGCCCCCAGAGAAAAGCAGTCAATCACTCCCATCTGCCCGGTCTCTGGCCGCACTCCGTGCTCTCCTGGCCTATGACCGAGCATT
>NW_027748047.1:0-304 GCF_054177405.1 Leptonychotes weddellii | reverse complement strand
GAGCTTTTCTCCACTTTGACCGCTCAGTCTTTACTTGATAATTCAACTTACACCATTAATGGCTAAGGCAACATTTGGAATACATGTTTCAATCCCTAAAAATACCCATACCCCCACCCTTAATTCCCACTCTTATTTTTAACTGATGCTAGACCCACACAATGTATTTTACCCTTAGCCCACACATTTAATAAGGTAAAGAGAATGGAATAACTTGAAGTACAACATTACTTTTCTCTCTCCAGAAAATCAGACATTAATGAAACATTTATCATGTTGCTACAAAAAAAAAAAACTGAGTTAT
>NW_027748046.1:0-304 GCF_054177405.1 Leptonychotes weddellii | reverse complement strand
GCCCTGAGTGGAATGTTTTTTACCAATTTGCGGCAAATCTTACCTTGGTGCAAGAAATCTTTCTTTTAAATCGTCAACATGGTGGTCATTATGCCTCTAAGAATAGTGGATAAGATATATTTATTTATTTATTTATTTATTTATTTATTTATTTATTTATTTATTTTTTTATTTTTTTTAAAGATTTTATTTATTTATTTGACAGAGAAAGACACAGCGAGAGAGGGAACACAAACGGGGAGTGGGAGAGGGAGAAGCAGACTCCCTGCTGAGCAGGGAGCCCGATGCAGGACTCGATCCCGGG
>NW_027748045.1:0-304 GCF_054177405.1 Leptonychotes weddellii | reverse complement strand
ATATCCTTTACTTTGAAAGGAAAATATGCTATTTCTTGGTTTTGAAGATGTCATATCTTAAACTTTATCTTTGAGGCTCCTGTGTCTTGATTTTTTTTTTTTTTTCAAGATTTTACTTATTTAGAGCTGGGGGGATGGGTAAGGGGCAGAAGGAGAGAGAGATCCCAAGCCGACTGCACGCTGAGCATGGAGCCCGACTCGGGGCTCGATCCCAGGACCCTGAAATCATGGCCCAAGCTGAAATCAAGAGTCAGACACTCAACTGACTGAGCCACCCAGGTGCCCCTCCTGTGTCTTGATTTTT
>NW_027748044.1:0-304 GCF_054177405.1 Leptonychotes weddellii | reverse complement strand
GGTGTCAACTAAGAAGAGGAAAATGGTAGAAATGTTGGAAAAAAAGAAGAGAAAAAAGAAGAAAATATGAATGACACAGTGAATCCCACATTTCTCCTATGAGAAAAACTTCTTAGATGGAATCATTCTTTTCACATGTACCCTTTACCCCCCTCCCCCCCCAAGTAAAAGCTAGAAATTTCTTCTTTTGGAGAAAATGCACAGCTTAAAAAAAAAACCACTTTTATGTGTTTATTTTTTTTAACAGTGGTGAAACTATTTTTGGTAGGCAACATTTTATTAATTATGTATCATGGTGATATAT
>NW_027748043.1:0-304 GCF_054177405.1 Leptonychotes weddellii | reverse complement strand
TCTCTTAGTATACGGGCAGAGAACAATGTGCTGTTGGAGAGAGCCTTGGGATAAGTGGATGAGGCATTCCGGCTCCTGAGCTGGAGCAGCCAGGGGTGCGGACCAGTGGGAGCTGGTCTGTACAGCTCCCAGTGCACATTGAAAAGAGGTGCCTTCTCTGGGCAGATCAACTCCACAAAGACAGCCCCCCACTTTCCCAGCTAGCTGGGTGCCTTGTGCAGTGCCCAGTCTGCATAACCGTGCGTGGCCGCAGGCTGAGGGCAGAGGGGACCGATATTCCAGCGGGCCTGTATCCATTTCTAGT
>NW_027748042.1:0-304 GCF_054177405.1 Leptonychotes weddellii | reverse complement strand
GCTGGAGGAGCACAGAATCCCAGGCCTTGTCATCTGGAGCATGAAGTCGATGTGCGGTTAGGACCCACGGTCAGGCCACACTGCCCCCGCTGGTCCCTACCGCTACAGCGGCGTGTGGAGACATGCACCTTGGGGTCCAGGCTCACAGCTAGCCTCAGTGTCTCCATCCCAGAAGGGGATTCCAGGGCGCATCATCTTGTGAGGGGGGTGTGGGAAGAAATGAAATACTGACTTATCTGAAGCGTGTAGCCCTGTTTTCCCGGCTTCATCTCTGAGCCCCAGACCTGGGTCTCCGGCAGCCCTT
>NW_027748041.1:0-4469 GCF_054177405.1 Leptonychotes weddellii | reverse complement strand
AGCATGAATGGGGGTGGTGACAGAGGGAGAAGCAGACTCCCCACTGAGCAGGGAGCCTGACGCAGGGCTCTATCCCAGGACCCCAAGATCATGACCTGAGCTGAAAGCAGATGCTTAACTGACTGAGCCAACCAGGCACCCGAACACATTATATTATTTAAAATGTCCAGTATTTAACAACAAAAATTGAAACATGCAAAGAAACCAGGAAATATTGTACGTACACAAGGGGGAAAATAATTAATAGAAACTTTGTCAGAAAAAAAATAACATATTGCACTTATTGGACAGAGACTTCAAATCTGCTTTTTTGGTTCTTTCAAAGAACTAAGGAAAGTTATGTGTAAATAATGAAAAATAAGTAATTCTCATTAAATAGGGAATATTAATAAAAATACAGAAATTTTATGTATATAGTCAAATATATATAATTATACATAATCAAATATAAATACTGGAGTTAAAAAGAACAATAACTGAAATAAAACATTCACTAGATGTCCTCAGTAACAGATATGATGTGGCAGAAGAATCTAAACTTATGGTTAGATTAATTGATTGTAATTGGATCTAAGGAAGAGAAACAAAAAGGAAAGAAGAAAAATGAACTGAGCATTAGAGAGTTGTGGAACACCATCAAGCCTACCAACATATGCATGGTGGGAATCTCAGGGGGAAAAAAAGAGAGAAAAAGAGAGAGGGAAAGAGAGAAAGGGGCAGAAACAATATTGGAAGAAATAATGGTCCCAAACTTCCAATTAAAAAAAAAAAAATTACTTGCACATAGAGAAGCCAAATGAGCTCCAAGTTGAATTAACTTGAAGCGAACCATATCTAGACATCATAATCGAATTTTCAAAAGCTCATACAAAGACTCTTAAAAGCAGTTGGAAGGAAGCAATTCATCACCTAAAGTGATCCTCAAAAAGAGTAACAGTTCATTTCTCACCAGAAATCATTGAGGCCAGAAGGCAGTGGGATATTCAGAGTGATAAAGAAAAACATTATCAACCAAGAATTCTATATTCAGAAAAATCACCCTTCAAAACCAAATAAAGAATTAAGAATTCCTAGATAACAATAATTGAAAATTTGTCACTAGAAGAAGATTCATAAGAGAATTTACTAAAGTAAATCCTTCAGACTGAAATAAAATGATATGAGGACTTGGAATCCATGTGAAGAAAAAAAGAAGAGTGGAAATAAATGGAAAAACAAGAGGATAAATCTATTTTTTGTTTGTGACTCCTTTTTTCCTATCTACTTAAAAAAATAATTGCCTGAAGCCATAATTATGAACCTGTATTGAAGGCTTGTGATGTGTAACTATGATTTATGTTACAATAGTAGCACAAAGAAGTGGGGAGGGAAAAAAGCCAAACGGGGAAAAAGTTTTTGTGGACTATTGACATTAACTTGTTATAAATCTGAAGACAAATGTTATAAATACAGGTGTTAATTTTATTCCCCAGATTTACCATTAAGAAAATAACTTTAGGTTGAAAATACAAATAGGTTGACCGTAAAAGGAGAACAACATATACAATGCAAATTGTAACCAAAAGAGAACTTGAGTGTCTATAGTACAATCAGATGATAGCCTAAGACAAAAAAAATTAGTAAATACAAAGAAGGATATTTCATACTAATTAAAGGTCCACATTCTTCGCACCCCAGTGGAACCACAAAGCCATAATTATGGGGCGCCTGGGTGGCTCAGTTGGTTAAGCGACTGCCTTCGGCTCAGGTCATGATCCTGGAGTCCCTAGATCGAGTCCCGCATCGGGCTCCCTGCTCGGCAGGGAGCCTGCTTCTCCCTCTGACCCTCCCCCCTCTCATGTGCTCTCTCTCTCTCTCATTCTGTCTAAAACAAATAAATAAAATCTTTAAAAAAAATATTAAAAAAAGAAAAGGTCCACATTCATCAAGAATCCATACCAGTTATTCAGCTAATAAAATAGCCCCCAAGACATGAAGCAAAATTGACAAATTTAAGAGACAGACATCTTAACAATAATAGTGAGTTTTCAATACTCCATTTTTAATAACTGATAGAATTATGCAGAAGATTAGCAAGAAAATGAACAACACTATCAACCAAATAGACCTAACTTACATCTATAGAACACTGCACTCAAAAATAGCAGAATAAAGTTTCTTCTCAAGTATATATAGTTTCTTCTCAAGTATATATAGAACACTCTCTTGTAGAGACCATATATAATTCTGCAAAGCAACTCTCAATAAATCTAAAAGAAATTAAATTATACAAAGAATGTTCTGTACCAGGATAAAATGAAATTACAAATCAATAGCAGTCATGATGGAAATTAAAATATATTTATAGATAAAGGAAAACAAAAAAACACAGCATGATGAAATGTGGGATGCAACAAAACAGTGCTCAATGGGAAATCTATAGCTGTGAATGCCTATATTAAAAGAGAAGGAATAACTCAAATCAATAACCTAAATTTTGATCTTAAGACACTATAAAAAAGATAAATTAAATATAAGGAAAACAAAACAAAACAAAAAGAAATAACAAAGATTAGAGCAAAATAAGTAAAATAGAGAATAGAAAAACAAGAGAGAAAACCAATAACACAAAAGTTAGTTCTTTCAAAAGAGTAACAAAATTGACAAAACTTTAGCTAGACTGATCTGGAAAAACAGAGGAACCTGGGATTATGCAAGTTAGGAATGAAAGAGGGGATATTACTGCTGACATTGCGGCCATAAAAGATTACATGGGCAGGCAGCAACCTCTTGTGTGCCAACAAACAAGAAAATCTTATGAAATGAACAAATTCTTAGCAAGACACAACTACCAAAGCTGACCTAAAAGGAAATAGAAGGTCTGAATGAACTTATAACAAGTAGCAAACTAAATTATTGATCAAAAAAACTACTGCAAATGAAAGCCCATGTCCAGATGTTTTCATTGATGAATTCTATCAAATATTTAAAGAAGAATTGACAGTAATCACAAACTTTTCCAAAAAATAGAGAAAGCAAAACTTCCAAAGTCAATCAATGAGGCCATGACTACCCTGATATCAGGCAAGAAAAAGACATCACACAGAAAAAGAACTATAAACCAACATCCCAAATAAATATAGACACAAAATCCCCAACGAAAATACTAGCAAAATGAATCTAGTAACACATAAAAGGGGGCTCGCTGCTCAGTGGAGAGTCTGCTTCTTCCACTCCCTCTGCCCTCCCCTACTGACTCATGCTCTCTCTGTCTTTACATCTCTCTTTCTCTCAAATAAATAAATAAATAAAATCTTAAAAAAAAAAAAAAAACACTCAACAAACTAAGAGAAAGGAACTTCCTCAGCTTTATGAGGGCTGTCACTGAAAACCCACAGCTAACATCAAACTTATTAGTGAAAGACTGACTGCTTCCCCAAAGATCAGGAACAAGACAATAATGTACATTACCATCACTCCTACTCAACATTGTATTTGAGGTTCTAACAAAGGTTATTAGGCATGAAAAAAAGTTAAAAATACTAGAAAGAAAGATGTAAAAATATTTCTATTTTTAGCTGACATGATTTTGTATAAAAAAGTAATGCAAAGAAGTGAACTAAAGCATTAAAAAATTGAAGTAGTTCAGCAAGGTTACAGAGTTCAAGAGTAATATACAAAAATCAAATTCCCTATTCTAACAATTAAAAAATCCTGAATATTAAATTAAGGAAAAATAATTTAAAGTGCCATTGACATTGAAAATAATAAAATACTTAGAAATACATTCAGTAAAATAATTGCAATGCACGTATACTGAAGATTGCAAAACATTATGAAAAAAATAAAAGAAGACCCAAATAAATTGAAAGACATCCCTGGGTCATAGTTTGGAAGGTTAAGATGGCAATATCTCCCAAACGGATTTATAGATTCAGTGCAATCTCTATCAAAGCACCAAAAGTGCTTTTTGCAAAAAATGGAAAAGCTGATCCTCAAATTCATATAGAAATACAAAGGACTAGAAAAAAACAAAAAACAAAATAATCTTGCAAGAGAAGAACAAAGTAGGAGGACCCATACCCACCCTATTTCTTTTTTTTTTTTTTTTTTTTTTTTTTATACCCACCCTATTTCTAAACTTATTACAATGCTTCTATAATCAAGAGCATGTAGTACTATAAGGAGAGAAACATAAATGTAACAGAAGTCTATAAATAAATCCTTACATTTATGGCTAACTGATTTTAGACAAGGGTACAAAGACAATTCAATGGGAAAGAATACTTTTTTCAACAAATAGTGCTAGAACAACTGTATGCAAAATAATGTAGTTGGCCCCCTATACTCCACTATACACAAAAATTAACTCAAAATGTGATCATGAATATAAATGTAAGAGTGAATACTATAAAACTTAGAAGAACACAGGTATAAATCTTTGTGGCCTTGAATTAAGTGATGTGCAAGAAAAAATATTTTATAAAAAT
>NW_027748040.1:0-304 GCF_054177405.1 Leptonychotes weddellii | reverse complement strand
TTTATAGGTGGTAACTTATGTAGTATATATCTGCTGGGAAGTTCAGTGTGTACATGCATTGGAGATACTGCGATTACATGCTCAATGGTCACATGCTGACTGGATGTGATCGACAGTCTGGGATCACTGCCCTTTGTTATATGAAAATGATCATTTGTGCTACTTACATATAGATTAAAATTCACATATAGAATAAAATTTGCATATAGAATCAAGACGTTCTATTTATTGGGCATCTGCTTTGCTTGGGAGCCTTATGCATATCCCATTAAATCTTCCCAGCACTGGTTAGGTAGGTATTCTT
>NW_027748039.1:0-304 GCF_054177405.1 Leptonychotes weddellii | reverse complement strand
GCCCTTGCAGACCTGTCATGATTTATAGGCTTTAAGGATATGCTCTCATAACCCCTGGCATGGACTGAATGTTTATGGCCTCAAAATTCTTAGGCTGAAGCCCTAACTCTCAATATGATGGCATTAGGAGGTGGAGCTTTTGGGAAGTAATTAGATTTAGATGAGGTCATGAGGGTCGGGCCCTCAAGATGGGATTATGGTCCTTAAAAAACAGGAAGTGACACCAGAGCTCAACTTTCTCAACCTCCCCAGGGGATGGAGGTTGTTCTTCATTGCATCACTTCATCCTAGCCAACTGACTGAT
>NW_027748038.1:0-304 GCF_054177405.1 Leptonychotes weddellii | reverse complement strand
GTGTGCCAATAAGGAGCACCCCTGATGTGGGTAAGCCTTCCAGACCCTTCTCAATGATCAGACCTTAAGGGCACCAGATGTCCAGTAGATACAAGTGTTTCAGATGCTACTGAACATGAGACCAACTTCAGAGATCTCTCCACAGATATCCATGTCAGAAAGAGTAACATTGTCATTAAGACATCCACCTTGGCAAGAGATGGCTATTCCCTTGTTTTAAACCAATAATCCTAAACAATATGTTTCCTAATTATGAAGGTGGATCCAAATTTATACTGATTTTCTGGGCGCCTGGGTGGCTCAG
>NW_027748037.1:0-304 GCF_054177405.1 Leptonychotes weddellii | reverse complement strand
GGGAAGTATGGAGAGAGAGAAAGTCGAGAGCAGAGCTGCCAGGAAGGGAGGGAGGGAGGGAGATTTTGAAAAGATTTTGGCTGTGGCTGTTTCATTAGCTCCCATGTCGTGTTCTTTGAACTAAATTCCTTCTTAACTGTAATGCCACGGCAGTTCTAGACGAGGCCGCTGAGGCCGGCTCCTTGACCTGGTCCCGGGGGCGGGGGCGGTGGGGGGAGGCAATGCTCTGCACGCCCTAATGCACGCGCAGCCCCCTACCTGCCAAATTGGTGACAAGGAAGCTGCCATTTGTCCACAGGTACAG
>NW_027748036.1:0-304 GCF_054177405.1 Leptonychotes weddellii | reverse complement strand
TTTCACTGGCTTCCTTAATCTCTCTTCCACGGACCTAAGAACTGCTGAAAATTCCAAACTTTTGTCTCCATAATAAGTTAGGCGGTTTTTATTGTAGGAAACACAATTTCTAGAACTTTCTCATTAAAAATACAAAGGGTAGTTAATGAGACATATATAGCGCTCCATCTCCTTGCCAATTCTCTACGAAAAGATGGGGGACAGAGGTTATAGGAGAATTAAAATAGGGTTCCATCTTTTGGCCATGAAAATAGTTTTTCAATCTAATAGTACAACACATTGCCAGTATACCCCCTGCATTGTT
>NW_027748035.1:0-304 GCF_054177405.1 Leptonychotes weddellii | reverse complement strand
GATGATTAGAATTTTCCTAGCCTAGCTGTGGCTCCACACATTTTAAAGGTTATTTCTTCCCCACGATCCAGATCCTTTCCTGCCCCTCACTGGAGAACGTGTTCCTATCTTGGTGTGACCCTTGCCTTGCATGTTTGTGCAGCACCCATGTGATAGGTATGTTCTAGAAGCCATCCCGACATGGAATGGGTGACTCTTCGTGGAAATGACTGAAACCCGTATTAATACGTCCCCTTAGCCAGATCCCCCAGAAGGACTTTGGACATTTCAGGGCCACCTGACATATGGGCAAGTAGAGCAATGG
>NW_027748034.1:0-304 GCF_054177405.1 Leptonychotes weddellii | reverse complement strand
TACTAACCATCATCCATCCATTCTTCTATCCTTCCATCCATCCGTCCACCTACTTACCATACATCCATCATCCATCCATCCATCCATCCATCCACTAACCATCCGTACATCTACTAACCATCCATCCATCTACTAACCATCCATGGCTACTAACCATCCACAGATAATAACCATCCATCCATCCATCCATCCATCCATCTCCCCATTTACCTGTTCAGAGGTGATCCGGGAGGGAAATCAGGCTCCATCTCTTCAAATGGCCATCATCATATTCCAGGAGCTAGCTCCTTCCTGAAGTTAGGGC
>NW_027748033.1:0-304 GCF_054177405.1 Leptonychotes weddellii | reverse complement strand
TAACTGTTCAGTGACCTTTTACATACGTCTACAGCCATGTAAGCAACTCCCAGAGCAAGATGCAGAACATTTTCAGGCCCAGAAAGCCCCTCCTCAATAACTAACCGCCCAACCCTAGAGGTAACTGCTGCTCTGACCTTTGGCACATGTCACTACACTGAAAATTTAGAGATGGAATCATACACTCTGCATTCTAGGACCTGCTTTCTTGAGCTCAATATTGAGACTATGACATGTCCTTGTGTACAGCAATAGTTTGGGGTTTTGTATTGTTGCATACTGTCCCATTACGTGACTATAGCAC
>NW_027748032.1:0-304 GCF_054177405.1 Leptonychotes weddellii | reverse complement strand
TAATCATCAGGGAAATGCAAATCAAAACCAGAATGAGATTTAGCCTCACACCTGTTAGAATGGTTGTCACCAAAATGACAAGAAATAACAAGTTTGGGTCAGGACGTAGAGAAAAGGGAGCCCTCGTGCACTGTGTTGGGAATGCAAACTGGTGCAGCCATCATGGCAAACAGTATGGAGGGCCATCAAAAACTTAAAGACAGGGCGCCTGGGTGGCTCAGTTGGTTAAGTGACTGCCTTTGGCTCAGATCATGATCCCAGAGTCCTGGAATCGAGTCCCACATCAGGCTCCCTGCTCAGCGGG
>NW_027748031.1:0-304 GCF_054177405.1 Leptonychotes weddellii | reverse complement strand
TTAGCATAGTGCACTCAAGGTCCACCCATGTTGTCACAAATGGCAGAATTTCCTTCCTTTTTATGATATATATATATCTTCTTTATCCATTCATCCTTGGGTGGACACCGGTTACTTCCATATCCTTGTTATAGTTAATAATGCTGCAATGAACATGGGAGTACAAATATCTCTTTGAGATCCTGTTTTCATTTCCTTTGGATAAATACCCAGAAGTGGGATTGCTGGATCATTCATCAACAGTGCAGAAGGGTTCATTGTTTCCTTGTTGATTTTTTGTCTGGATGATCTATCCATTTGCTGA
>NW_027748030.1:0-4469 GCF_054177405.1 Leptonychotes weddellii | reverse complement strand
TGAGATACCACCTTACACCAGTTAGAATGGCAAAAATGGACAGGGAAAGAAACAACAAATGTTGGAGAGGTTGTGGAGAAAGAGGAACCCTCTTACGCTGTTGGTGGGAATGCAAGTTGGTACAGCCACTTTGGAAAACAGTGTGAACGTTCGTCAAAAAATTAAAAATAGAGCTACCCTATGACCCAGCAATTGCACTCCTGGGTACTTACCCCAAAGACACGGATGTAGTGAAAAGAAGGGCCATATGCACCCAGTGTTCATAGCAGCAATGTCCACAATAGTCAAACTGTGGAAAGAGCCGAGATGCCCTTCAACAGATGAGTGGATAAAGAAGATGTGGTCCATATAACAGTAACTTATTTTAATTGTCTACATTAGCATTGACTGTCAGAATTTTATTTCTGTGTGTGTATGTAAATGTAAGAATTTTGTTCATTTATATTAAATTTATTTTTAACTTATAAATTGTATTTAAATTCAAAATTAAATTTTCAGTTAAAATTTAAAATCCATGTTGTCTTTTTTTATTCACTGCTATGTACTCAATCCCAGGGGATATATAACCTTTAATAAATACTTAATGAATTTGACCAATTATAGAGTAACAAGGAGTGAATAACAGGGTAAAAGAAAACACAGATAATCGTTATCAACTCTCTTCACTTTGGCTATGTAGATACAGCTTTAATTTTTCTGACGTTATAAGTGTAACGACAGAATAGTGACTTTACAGTTCTCATAAAATTAGTTCAAAGATGAAGAAAAATAAAGGCACCGTCAAAGTAATGGGTCATATCCAACTTTAATAGAAATGATTGAATGTGTCCATTCTGCAGTAGTTTTTCTCTCTCTTTATAGTTAGAAAATACATGGAGTATTACAATGGGGTAGGGAATGGTTTCAACTGTTGAACTAAAAGCTAGTTTTTTACTCTGTGATTCCTCATTTCATCACAATGACATAACATAAAGTTCAGAACGTACAATGGGGTGAGAAAAAGAAAGTCTTCCAAACAACCTGGCAGGCATATCTTTCAATTTAATTCACCTGTCAGCCCAGCAGTTGTGACTGAACCCATTACTGGCAGTCGGGTACCATAGGCCCTTTCAGACTCTTCCTTCCTTCCTGTCTGCATAGAACAGGTCACCGAATCACTCCACTGTCTCTGGGCATTCTCTTTGAGATTTTTTAGAGTAAGAAATCTCGATCAGAACAAAGTGGCATGTCACATTTCTCCCCTTTTGATAAGGAGAGGTATTTCATCTTTGTAGCATTGACAAATAATCTTTTTAATTCAACTACTTCATCAATGTTATTGTAAATGAGAGGCAATCTACCTAGGCTTGTGTCATTCATCATAACGAAAAAATCATCTCATTTATTTTACTTCACAAGGCAGAAAGAAATAAAGCAAAGAAGAGAGAAAAAAAGAGGATGGGAAGGTTACAGGGAGAGGGAACAGTATTTCCAAACCCGCCAGCCTCTTTTCTCTAAGTCACACATTGGCTTTACTGTGTCTGGTGGGAGCATTACCATGATGCTCCGTGTGGAAGCTCTGCTTATTCGTACGTGTGCAATAAATGTGCCCAAGGAGAGAAGAGAGCCAACACTGAGGCTCGAGTGTTAAAAGACAATTTTTTTAAAAGAGGGTAAAGTCACAGCTCTCATACAGTTACAAAAATGATCACATATTAAAGATTTTATATCACTCATTAATGAAGAAACCGGTGAGGTGTTACCACCCATTCAAAGGGGAATCCAAGGACAGATACTTTTATAGATAGAAATAGTGAAATGAGTGTAGGAATGGGGGCAAAACTGTTATTTCCTGGGCAGAAGAGGTTTTTCCTCCACCGGTGGGATTAATTTGCGTGTCTATAGACAAGAATTATTTTGCAGTGCGCCCAGTTATCTACAACTTTTAGAGCTCTAAAACAGCTATCATGTAATTAGGATCAGGTAACCAGAAGGGTGTGCTGTAGACAATGCACACAACTGTCCCTGCTTGGATTAAAGGTCTATGTGACTTCTCCACCTTCAGCATGACTTGCCCCTTTCTTGGTTCTTCTAATACTCATGAATACAAGCACCACCAGCAACCTGCTCACGGACAGCTATTAACCAGCATCTCAAGATTATTCGGGGCCCAACCAACATACGAATAGCCATTTTAATATACAATTTTGAGATGTAAAATATTTATAAACAAAAAAACATACATTTATTTTATTCTCGTTTTAGGTAATAGAAGAGACAGTTTTGGACAGAAGGCCCTACCCGCATTTCTCAATTCCTAACACATTAAACTTCAGGTGTATGAGATTTGGAGAGTATCTCCTTTTATACGTGAGAACACAGAAGCTTGGAAAGATTACGAAAGAGACCTAAGTCACACGTTATTTGGTAGTAAACCCAGTTCTCTCGACTCCAGAAATTAGTTTTCCATTTCTCTGAATGAGAGGTACACACGAGCCCTGTTTGACATTCCACACAAGAGCTGGGCTATGGCAGTTATCACCATGAATGTGATCCAGGATTGAACAAATATTCATCTTGTGCCTCCCTTTGACTGGAAGTTTTCCTCAAGGAGGTGAAGTCAGGCACAGACCAGGAGAGAGAAATGATTACTTCATTCTCCACGAAATGCTGATTCAGGACTCTTGCCAGTATTAAAATAAGTCATGCAAAGTGCTTAATACAGTGCTTGGCACACAGTGAGCACCAAATGTTAGTTAATGTAGTGAAAACAATAAGTATTACTAGTATTAAAAAATAAAATAAGAAAGAACCTTATGTTGAATTTTTTTTTTTCACAGTGCTCTCAATTTTTATGACTTGTGTATGCCACCTTCAGGATACAAGGAGGGTTGTAGTCTATGCAACATCTTAGCTTTGTTGTCACTCGGTAATGTTTATATCTTATACTCTATGGTTTACTTACAGGTTTCTTACAGATGGAAGTTTGAGGGTTGGCTGGTTTCATGCAAAGGAGGACTGGGAATATCCCTGGAAATATGTCAGTGTTCCACGGAGAGGTTATGAAAGTCAGCCAGAAGTCAGATGTTCCCAATGCCATCCTGCTCTACTACCTGGTGGATATGTTCTTCTCTCAGTCACCTTATCAGGACATGGACCAAGAGCAATAACTGGGACGCACACACCAGCAGTGGCCATTGTGTGATTCAAACACAAATTGAGATCATCCATTCTGCCAGAGAATGCCTCTTCTGTTTGCTATAAATGCAATTGAACTTCGCTTTCTTAAAAGAGAACTATGAGCTGCCAGAGGCGCAATCCATCTGTAGCATCCAGCAGGAAAAAAAAAAAAAAAAAAGAAGAAGATATATATGCCTATTTTTAACTTGTTATAATTAGTACCCCAATGACCAGAGCTATTGAAGTCAGTTGGTCCAGATTTTTCTACTGAGCCTACAAAATGGGCTTTTATCCAAAAAGGCGATTTTTATATTACTATGAAAATGAAGGGGAAGAAAATAAAAGTAACTTTTCAAATATATATATTTTTGTGGAGCAAATGTAAAAGAATAAAGTAACCTGTTTTGTTGTTAGGTTCTCCCATTCCTTTTTTTTTTCCTTAATAAAATGCTTCCAGATTTTGCAGTCATGCCGAAATCAGGTCCACTGAAACCATTTCAGCTCCATTGTAAATAGTAGATAATTTTGTTAGTTCTTCAGACTGAGAGTATCGTTTTTTCCAGACCTCTCTATCTCCATAAATTGAAATTCATTTCATTTGGATAGAACAATTATTCTTGAACTGAATAAATTCCTGGCATTCATTTTTCTTAATGTCTTTAATATTTACCACACAATGACACTATATTAGACACGATACAATATGCAGAATATATTCTCATTAATCCTAAGAGATTTACAACTTAAAAGAAAAGACATAAATAAATCTCTTCTTACTTGGTGTTTTTTCCCAAGATACCAAGCAAAAATTTGCAGGGTGAGCTACATTTAGAGACTAAAGGAAATGGTTTAAAAGGAGAGAACAGAAAAACACTCAGGGAGGGCAGGGCTTTTCTCAACATAAACATGATCTCATTCATTTAAGGACAGATTAGCTTCAGTAAATAAGATGAGGAAAATAGTTTGAGATACAAGCAAAAGAAACATGGCTTCTTTTTCTTTTTCTGGTTTTGAAACTTTGGTGTTCTTTATTTAGAGGTCACTCTATCAACTTCAAAGAGACAATTTTTAAAAAAATTTTTAAATTTAATTTTATTATGTTATATTAGTCACCATACAGTACATCATTAGTTTTTGATGTAGTGTTCCATGATTCATTGTTTGCATATAACACCCAGTGCTCCATGCAATGTGTGCCCTCCTTAATACCATCACCAGGCTAACCCATCCCCCACACCCCCCCCAAAACCCTCTGTTTCTCGGAGTCCATAGTCTCTCATGGTTTGTCTCCCACTCCGATTTCCCCCCCC
>NW_027748029.1:0-304 GCF_054177405.1 Leptonychotes weddellii | reverse complement strand
TTTTTTTTTTTGTCCATGTATTTATGCCTTTACACAAAGATACATTTGTTCACTTGTATAAATGAATTCAGAGCCAACCATAGGAGATCTTACACTTAAAACTCTTTTGTTTTCTCATCTGCTTCTTTGCTATCAAGTCTACATGGGAGGGCTACTCAGTGGCTTGCATCTCCTTTCCTCCCAGCCTCATTGTCTTCCTTAGACGTGTGTATTTAAAAATAGTTTCATGTTTCCCATTCAGGCTAAGTGGCTCTTCTCAGATTCATAAGCTTGGGTTGACAATCTTCATTATGAACGACACTGA
>NW_027748028.1:0-304 GCF_054177405.1 Leptonychotes weddellii | reverse complement strand
TTCTGCAAAAGGAGAGGAGGGAGACCGCTGTGGTAGGGGGCCTCCTGCTGTGGGAACCTCGCCTTCTGCGCCCTGCTGAGCCCCCAAAGTAGGTAGGGGATTATTGCCCCAGCCCCTGGGCTGAGCGAGGCCAGGCCTCCAGGGCCAAATGAGGGGGCTGCTGCTGGCTCTGCGCCAGCAGCGTGGAGGAGCCCCCAGGAGAAGGCCTGCTGCGCAACCCTGAGCCTTACCGTCTTCAGTCTCCACATAGAGGCGGAGCCCCAGGTCCTTGTTCCGGCTCAACAACCAGCGGTCACTGGCCGTT
>NW_027748027.1:0-304 GCF_054177405.1 Leptonychotes weddellii | reverse complement strand
TTGATAATAATATCTGTGTAATGGGGCTTCTTGACTGGGCTAAGGACTGGGCTGTCTTGTGGTGTTAGGCGACACTGCCCCCTCGAGGCAGAATGCCCAGAACCCGTGAGTCACATCCCTTAATCTGCATGGCAACAGGAGTCCTTTGAAAGAGGACAAAAACCATGCCCACAATTGGGGTTTGGGAATGAACAAACGTATCTAGTGGACTGAGGGAATATGGCAGATGCTAGACGGCAGGGAGGAACAGCAGAGACATCGAGAGCTCATCACCCTGAGCGAGTAACAGTTTTTGATGGAGAGG
>NW_027748026.1:0-304 GCF_054177405.1 Leptonychotes weddellii | reverse complement strand
ATCGAAGAAAAGAAGAGCAACAACTCTCTGAACAGAAAAGCGACCACTTTCTGGAAGGTAGGATGTGCGGAGAAGTGAATCCGAGGCGATAATCGGGAGGATAGACGGCGGGGGAGGGGCCTCCGTCGGCTGCTTCTGGCAAGTGATGGAGCCGCGGAGCACAAAATCGGAATTTTGAGAAGTCTGCTCCGCTGAGGGACGTCGCTCCGGTGGCTAAGTGTGGGGTGGAACCCTCGTGGGACAGCGTGGTCTCAGGACCCTCGGGGTCACAGGAAGACCGGGGGTGCCTGAGTGCGGCAGAGCT
>NW_027748025.1:0-304 GCF_054177405.1 Leptonychotes weddellii | reverse complement strand
TAACCAGGACATGACCCCGCCACTCTGCAGAAATGGCTCTTCCAATGGGGACAATTCTAGTTAAAGCTGGAGATCAAAAGGTTTTATCTGACTTTCCGTTGTGAGCTAATTATCCATTTGTGAGGCTCCTCAGTGAAAATTTGCAATTGCATTTTAGGTGTTCCTAGACCTCTTTCCCTCTCCCCCTCCTATTCTCTCCCTCCCCTTAATCTTTATTATCTTTAAAGACAAAGAATATTCTCTGCATCTCTGTCCTCAGTCAGAAATTTCTGCCCCAAAAGTATTCTGAGCTATAGATTCACCT
>NW_027748024.1:0-304 GCF_054177405.1 Leptonychotes weddellii | reverse complement strand
TCTTTCCATCTACCATCTCCATTTAATCATTCCACCTCTTTCCACAAAGGATTTGAGGTGGCATTGATTAAATTATAGAATCACAGCTAATATTTGCCTAGTGTCCTCTCATTGGTGTGCATTACTTTATTTAATCCTCGTAATGGTCCTATGAGGGGAGCATCCCATCTCTCCTTTTACTGATGAGCCAACTGGGCCTCAGACACATATAGTAGGTGGTGGGGCTGGGATGGGAGCCCAGATTTTTGGACTTAAACCCATGTTATCGTACAATATCCTGCCATCCAATTAGCTTGTCACTATG
>NW_027748023.1:0-304 GCF_054177405.1 Leptonychotes weddellii | reverse complement strand
AGAACCCTCAGTTTGTTTTTCAGAGTCCATCGTCTCTCATGGTTCGTCTACCCCTCCGATTTCCCCCGCTTCATTCTTCCCCTCCCGCTACCTTCTTCTTCTTCTTTTTTTTTTCTTAACATATATTGCATTATTTGTTTCAGAGGTACAGATCTGAGATTCAACAGTCTTGCACAATTCACAGCGCTTACCAGAGCACTTACCCTCCCCAGTGTCTATCACCCAGTCACCCCATCCCTCCCACCCCACCCCCCACTCCAGAAACCCTGTTTGTTTCCTGCAATTAAGAATTCCTCATATCAGT
>NW_027748022.1:0-304 GCF_054177405.1 Leptonychotes weddellii | reverse complement strand
TGCCCCCGCCGGGCCCCAGAGCTTCCGAACGTCTACACCCGCCGCCCGGGGTCGGCCTCCCCCGCAGCGTTTTGGAAATGCGCGGCTTCACGCCCGCCCAGCCCTCCTGCGCCCGAGTCCGCGTGTCCACCAGGTGCGGCGGCTGTGGGGGCGCGTTCGCCTCGGGGTACCTGCCCTGTGCCCTGTGCGCCCCGTCCAGACCCCCGGGTCCCCTTCGGTGCGGTGAGGACCCGGAGGACGGAGAGGCCGCGGGCGGGACTTTGCGGAGGGGGGCGGGGGTCCGGTGTGTCCTCTGAGGGTCCCT
>NW_027748021.1:0-304 GCF_054177405.1 Leptonychotes weddellii | reverse complement strand
TAACGACTGAGCCACCCAGGCACCTCCCGTGTTTTATTTTTAATAAAGCATTTCCTGAGTGCCTACTATCCATTTGATCATCTATTTGTTTGTTCATTTGTCCATTCAGTAGAAATTTTCAAGTGCCAACAGTGTGCCAAAGTCTATGAAAAAAGAAAGTGGGGTGCCTGGGTGTCTCAGTCGGTTAAGCGTCTGCCTTCGGTTCAGGTCATGATCCCAGGGTCCTGGGATAGAGCCCCACATCGGGCTCCCTGCTCAGCAGGGAGTCTGCTTCTCCCTCTCCTTCTGCCCCTCCCCCTGCTCG
>NW_027748020.1:0-304 GCF_054177405.1 Leptonychotes weddellii | reverse complement strand
CTGGGTATTCTGGAAAGAAGCTCAAAGACTAACAAGATAGGCTACTAACATAGAGATATGGGCACAAGAATAAAAAATGGGAAGCCATTCCAAGTGGATTCAACCTAGAGGTTGACTACAAGGCACAGTGGCAGAGCCCAGCTTCTAATACTGAGGTAGAAGGTTAAAGTGAGCTAAGCCATAGGCTGACCTGAAGTGGGTTTGCCTGAGAGACTTACCTAGACTCCTTAAATTTTCCTTGATTTGTTCCAGAACCCTGACTGGAGATTCAGGTAGGGGCTAAGTGGCCCTAGCTGTAGGGAAT
>NW_027748019.1:0-4469 GCF_054177405.1 Leptonychotes weddellii | reverse complement strand
CCTGAGATCATGACCTGAGCCGAAGGCAGACGCTTAACAACTGAGCCACCCAGGCGCCCCTTTAAAATTTATGTATTAAAAAATAAGAAAGGTTGGGGCGCCTGGGTGGCTCAGTTGGTTAAGTGACTGCCTTCGGCTCAGGTCATGATCCTGGAGTCCCGGGATCGAGTCCCACATCGGGCTCCCTGCTCAGCAGGGAGTCTGCTTCTCCCTCTGACCCTCCTCCCTCTCATGCTCTCTGCCTCTCATTGTCTCTCTCGCAAATAAATAAAATCTTAAAAAAAAAAAAAATTTAAAAAAAATAAGAAAGGTTGAAAACCAATGATCTAAGATTCCAACTCAAAAGCTAGAAAAAGAACAGCAAACTAAACCCAAAACAAGGAGAAGGGAAGCAAAAAGGTAAGAGCAGAAATCAATTTTAAAAAAAGACATGATAGAGTAAATCAACAAAGCCAGAATCTTAATCTTTAAGTAGATTAATATAATTAATAAACCTCTAGCAAGGAGCGCCTATGTGGTGCAGTTGGTTAAGCCCCCAACTCTTGGTTTCAGCTCAGGTCATGATCTCAGAGTTGTGAGATGGAGCCCCATATCAGACTCCGCACTCCCCTTCTACCTCCCCCCCCACGCATGCTCGCGCTCTCTCTCCCTCTATATTAAATAAACAAATAAAATCTTTTTTTTTTAAACCCTAGCAAGACAAATCTAGAGGGGAAAAAAAGGGGAGAGGGACAACACAGATACCAAAATCAAATATTAAAAATGGGATATCACTATGAATCTTATATACATTGAAAGGATAATGAGAGGATATCATAAACAACTTTATGTTAATAAATTGACACTCTGTGTGCCCATATTTATGCCAATAAATTGGAATATTAGGTGAAATATACAAATTCCCTAGAATACAATTTACCAAAATTACCACAAGAAGAAATTTTAAAATGCTAGTCTTATATCTATCAAAGAAATTGAATCTGAAATTAAAACTCTTCCCACAAAGAACACTGCAGACCCGAATGGTTTTACAAAAATTTATAGTCCAAATAATGCTGATCTAAACAAATGCATCCAGAGAATAGAGGAAAAGAAATATCCAAACTCATTTTTCCAAGGCTTGCAAAACTTGATTCCTTGGTATCAGAAAGACATTACAAGAAAAGAAAATTATTGGCCAATATTGCAGGCTGGGAAATGTAGAGGAGTCCATGGTGAGCCCATTTGGTGAGCACTAACAGTCTCCACCAAAGTATACTCTCCTGGTCCTTAAACACTTGTTTGTTCTCTTCTTCCCACAAGTAAAACACCTTCAACTGGTCCTTGTGGAAGACAATGCAAAGTCCAATCTGCCATTGCATTTCATAGTCCTCTCCATCAAAAACAAATGCAACTTCTCTTAGACTGCAAGTTGTCTGCCTCATACCCATGCCAACCTACAAATGTACAATAATGGATCAGGAATAGGATAACTTCAATAAGCACTCCCATTCAGGAAGGGCAAGACTGAGGGGCGTCTGGGTGGCTCAGTTGGTTAAGTGTCCGACTCTTGATTTCAGCTCAGGTCATGATCTAAGGGTCATGAGGTTGAGCGCCACGGCAACAAGGCTCCCTGCTGGGCATGGACCCTGCTTCAGATTCTCTTTCTCCCTCTCCTTCTGCCCCTCCCCATCCCTCCCCACCCCATGCCTGTGTGCTCTCACACCCCCCTCCATAAATAAATCTTTAAAAAAAAAAGGACAGGGGGAACCTGAGAGACCCACAGTAGTCACTGTTCCACAGACACACTGGTATTGCAATTCTAAAATACCAATAGGCAGATATCAAAGTTGCCTAGCCTGGGGCAGGGACTGTCTCATCCACTATCCTTTGTGATCCTTGGCATCATCTTCTAAAGGGCTTCTTCCTGGACCCTGATTCTCCTTGGCCACATCTAAAGAGAGAGATGGGGAGAATGCTCTCCCTAGGGACTGTGCAACTTCCTGCCAGAGGTTGTTTTAAGGCTTAACTAACAAATGTAGGCTTTTTACACAAGTTTGTGGTTTCTTTGACAATACAGTTTTCTCCAAAACTTGGTAAACTTCTAGTCTATTGGCATCCAGACCCTTCCATTTGCCAATATCCATACTCCACGTTCTTTTGTAACACATAGTCTTCAAATTTGCTTTACTCTTTTGCCTTCTTGCCCCCAGACTCTCTCTTTCAATGTGATAGTGATTTCCCTGAAGCTAGCTGAAACAAAGAACACACTTCTAATCAGATATTTTCCATGGTTCACTCTAATCAGCTGAAACATCTTCCTGGGCCTTTGTCACGCAAAGCCTTTTAAATTTCCATCTCTCACTATTTGGAAACTAGAGGCAGTCGGCTTTTCTAAGTTGACTGACACCAGTACCCTGGACTTTGTCTGTAGCATTTAATTTCTGCTGGCAGAACAGCCAAATATATTCCTTTTTAATTCTAAATTGAGATGCACTTCTCAAATCTTGTACATACCGTAATGTTTCCCCTTTTTAGAATGTATAATTCAGTGGTTTTTAGTGTATTCACAGAGTTGTGCAACCATCACCACTACCTAATTTCAGAGAATTTTCATCACCCCAGAAAGAAATATAACTAGGGTGCCTGGATGGCCCAGTCAGTTAAGCGTCTGCCTTCAGCTCAGGTCATGATCTCACGGTCCTGGGATCGAGCCCCACATCAGGCTCCCTGCTCAGTGGGGAGCCTGCTTCTACCCCTCCCTGTGCCCCTTCCCCCCACTCATGCTCTCTCGCTCTCTCTCAAATACATAAATAAAATCTTTTTTAAAAAAGGAAAAAAGAAACATAACCATTAGTAGTCACTCTCATTTTTCCCATCCCCTCCATCCCCCAGAAACCATTAACCTACTTTCTGTCTCTATAGATTTGCTGAGTCTAGACATTTCAGATAAATGGAATCATATAATATGCGGTCTTTTGTGTTTGGTTTATTTCACTTATCATCATGTTTCAAAGTTCATCCACATTGAAATGTGAATCCATACTTCATCACTTGTGTGTGTGTGTGTTTATTCAAGTATAATTAACACACAGTGTTGTATTAGTTTCAACTGTACAATATATGATTCAACAATTCTCTACATTACTCAGTGCTCATCAAGGTAAGTGTGCTCTTAATCCCCTTTATCTATTTCACCCATTTCCCCACCCACTTCCCTTCTGGCAACCACCAGTTTGTTCTCTGTATTTAAAAGTCTGGGGGTTTTTGTCTCTTTTTTTTTCTTTCTTTCTTTCTTTGTTCATTTGTTTTGGTCCTTAAATTCCACATATGAGTAAAATCATATGGTGTTTGTCTTTCTCTGACTGACTTATTTCACTTAGTATTACACCTTCTAGGTCCATCCATGTTGTTGCAAATGGCAAGATTACATTTCTTATGGCTGAGTAATATTCTGTTTACATATATATACCACTTTTTCTTTATCCATTCATCTACAGATGGACATTTGGGTTGCTTCCACATCTTGGCTATTATAAATAATGCTGCAATATAGGGGTGTGTATATCTTTTTGAATTAGTATTTTTGTTTTCAAAATTTAAATCAGTACTTTATTACTTTTATAGCTGAATAATATTCTGTTATATAGATATAACATATTTTGTTTATCAACTCATCGGTTCATGGACATGTGGGTTGTTTCCACTTTGGGGCTATTATGAAATTTCTACCATGAATTTGTGTACAAGTTTTTGTTTAGACATATGTTTTCATTTTTCTTGGATAAATACCTAGGAGTGGAATTGGTGGGTCATATAGGAACTCTATGTTTAACATTTTGAAGAGCTGGCAAACCATTTTCCAAAGTAGCCCCATACCATTTGACATTCTCACCAGCAATATATAAAGTTTCCAACATCTCCATATTCACACCAGCATTTGTCATTGTTTCTACTTGATTATAGCCAGATTAGTGGGTGAGAAGTTGTATCTCATAGTTTTCATTTGCATTTCCCTAATGATGTTGAACACATTTTCATGTGCTTATTGGCCATTCGTATATCTTATTTGGAGAAATGTCTATCAGATCCTTTGTTCATTTTTAAATTAGGTTATTTCCCTTTTTATTGTTGAGTTACAATCCTTTTTATATATTCTCGACAATAGACTTTTTTATAGATATATTTTTTATTTTTATTTTCTTAATTTAAATTCAATCAATTAACATATAATGTATTATTTGTTTCAGGGGTAGAGGTATGTGATTCATCAGTCTTATATAACACCCAGGGCTCATTACAACACATACCCTCCCCAATGTCCATCCCCCAGTTACCCCATCCCCCGACCCCACTGCCCTCCAGCAACCCTCAGTTTGTTTCCTAGGATTAAGAGTCTCTTATGGTTTGTCTCCCTCTCTGGTTTCATCTTGTTTCCTTTTTTCTTCTCTTTCCCTATGATCCTCTGCCTTGTTTCTTAAATTCCACAT
>NW_027748018.1:0-304 GCF_054177405.1 Leptonychotes weddellii | reverse complement strand
CCAGTTGTGGGGAACAGAAGTCCAAACTGGGGTGGACGCAGGGTGATGCTCCCTCCACAGGCTGTAGGGGAGAATCCTTCCCGCCTCTTCCAGCTCCCGGCACATCCGTCCGACCTACACTGCTACCTTCACACCGTCTTCATCTGTGTATCTCTGGCTTCTCTTCTCTCCTTTTCTTTTCCTTTTTTTTTAAGATTGTGTTTTTAAGTCATCTCTACACCCAATGTGGGGCATGAACTCATGAGCCTGAGATGGAGAGCTCAGACTCTACCAACTGAGCCAGCCGGTAACCCCAATCTTCTCT
>NW_027748017.1:0-304 GCF_054177405.1 Leptonychotes weddellii | reverse complement strand
TTTTTTTTTTTTCACTTTGAGTTTTTAGGATAAAAAAGCATTTAAGAAAATATTCTAGAGGCACCTGGGTTGAGCATCTAACTCTTGGTTTTGGCTTAGGTTATGATCTCATGGGTATTGAGATTGAGCTCTGTGCTCAGTGGGGAGTCTGCTGGAGATTCTCTCCCTCTCCCTGTGTCCCTCTCCCTGCTCTCTATTTCCCTCTCCCAAATAAATAAATCTTAAAAAAAAAAAAGAAATATTCTAGTATAATTCCTTCATTTTGTGGATGAAAGTCTTGAAGCCCAGAAAGGTTAAATGACTC
>NW_027748016.1:0-304 GCF_054177405.1 Leptonychotes weddellii | reverse complement strand
CCCCCTCATCACCTTTTTTATTTATAACATAGAGCTTGGAAGCATACTTCACTCAATTGTTTTAAGAGTTTATGAACTGTAAAGTTCTCTACAGGTATTAGATAGTATCATAAGTTTATCACTTAATGCAGACATATAAATGAGGAAAGAAATAAAGGAAAAAACCGACAATTATTATCTACCAATAATACACTAAGCACTTTTACATATGCTTCACTATTTTAAGCAACAGCATTACAAAATAGGTGTTAGTATCCCTACTTATCAAGAGGAAAACATAAGGCTTAGGTGGAGATTGCACTTG
>NW_027748015.1:0-304 GCF_054177405.1 Leptonychotes weddellii | reverse complement strand
TGTTTAGTTAATAGCATTGTACTAATGTTAATCTCCTGGCTTTGACAGTGTGCTAGTTTTATAATTTGTCAACATTAGAGGAAATGGGGTCAAAGTATTATGTGAACTTTTCATATTATTTTTGAAAGACTTTTAAGTCTCAAATTATTTCAAAATAGAAAGTTTAAACAACAACAACAAAATAAAAACAAAGTCCTATCATAAAGAGGCCATTTCTCGGTTGTTCCCTGTTTACTGCTACTTTCCACCACAAGGCTCCACGAGGCGATGACTCTCAACCTCGGGAACCTGGGGGACCTAGAGA
>NW_027748014.1:0-304 GCF_054177405.1 Leptonychotes weddellii | reverse complement strand
TTTCAAAACAAGTGTTTTGCTACATGGTTAAAAAGGTAAAAAAAAAAAAAAGAAGGGAGGAAGAAAAGCCTCTTTTTCTCTTATCACCTAAAGCAAAAAATGGCATAAGTGAACTATTTTAACCCCCCTAACGCCACCAGAGTACTACTAACCTTATGTGGTCTCAACGTGACATTGCTTGGCTTATTTTTTTTTTTTTATTTGAGAGAGAGAGAATGAGAGACAGAGAGCGTGAGAGGGAGGAGGGTCAGAGGGAGAAGCAGACTCCCTGCCGAGCAGGGAGCCCGATGCGGGACTCGATCCT
>NW_027748013.1:0-304 GCF_054177405.1 Leptonychotes weddellii | reverse complement strand
TCAGTGAGATCATATGATACTTGTCTTTCTCTGATTGACTTATTTTGCTTAGCATAATACCCTCTAGTTCCATCCACGTCATTGCAAATGGCAAGATTTCATCTTTTTTGATGGCTACATAATATTTCATTATATATATATACCACATCTTCTTTATCCATTCATCTGTTGATGGACATCTAGGCTCTTTCCATAGTTTGGCTATTGTGGACATTGGGGTGCAGGTGCCCCTTTGGATGACTACATTTGTATCTTGGGGGTAAATACCCAGTAGTGCAATTGCTGGATCGTAGGGTAGCTCTAT
>NW_027748012.1:0-304 GCF_054177405.1 Leptonychotes weddellii | reverse complement strand
TGCACTAACCATTATAGTTTCCTAGTATGAAATCATTCAAGGCCTGTTAGAATTTGCCTAATGACTTACAGTGTTTGACCACTGAAAAGTCTTTTATATCATTAAAAAAAAAAAAAAGAAGTAGAGAAGAAAGCTGCATAATCACTACCAAGTTCATATGTTTTGGAAAATTGTGTACTCCATGTTGAACTACTCCCCCCACGTAACCTTCTGCTGTCCCTGAGAAAGCTGGACTTTATTTGGCAGCTTCAAGGAACAAGGGGAGTATTATAGTACTGTGTTTGGGGATGAATCAGAAATGGTT
>NW_027748011.1:0-304 GCF_054177405.1 Leptonychotes weddellii | reverse complement strand
GCGCTCTGCCGCTTATTCATTGCATGCTCTCGGTAGGTCAGTTCATCTGTGACCCCGCGTTTCCTGGAAGATGGAGTGTGGAGCCTCGTAGCAGTGTGGCAGGGCTCTGGGGGTGATGAAGGGAGAGTCCCACCCAGCAGCCGGCTGCCTGGAGGTGTCCAGCGCCTGGCAGCCGAGGTCGCACTGCCGTCCACCCGCAAGGGGTGGGGCAGGGGCAGACGCCGACCCCAGCGTGCCTGGGGTCCCATTCCTGCTGCACCGCTTCCAGGCTGGGTTACCCCGGGCAGGTCACTTGACTGCTCTG
>NW_027748010.1:0-304 GCF_054177405.1 Leptonychotes weddellii | reverse complement strand
GATTTTCACTGTAATCTTGAATTTATAATTATTTTATGTTGACCAGCATGGAAGCTAATAAAAATAAATCAAACAGATAAACGTATTAAGCTTTTTTTTTTTTTAAAAGAAAAACAGACTGCTCCGGCCAAGGGATGCTCCGACCTCAGTTTTAAATCCTCCCAGAGCTGAAGGAGAGCCTCGTCGTCCTCATCAATAGCATGGGAAAGTACTATGTTCCCCAGAGGGTCTTGCTTGGAGCAGGGCACACCCCGCATCCGGGGGTTTGTCTGCAGGGCATCTATTGGGCACATGGCATGTCTGG
>NW_027748009.1:0-304 GCF_054177405.1 Leptonychotes weddellii | reverse complement strand
TATGCACAGGTGAGAGGGATGCCGACGCCCGTCTGGAGCCAACGGAGGAAGGCTTTTCCAGTGAATCACTGAGAAGGCCAGCGCTTGCCAGAGGGGAGGCTGGTGTCTTACCCCCACCCTGGATGTTTACAAAAATCCACAGTTTGGGGACCTGAGGGGACAGGGGAAGAAAGGAGAGAGTGGAAGGACAGTATTGCCCATCTTTGCCACCGTCAAACCCCAAGCTTCCAGTCAGAATTGAGCTGAGGAGAGGGTAGAGAGCTTGAGGGAAGCTTTTAAATTGCATACAGGATGGAAAGTCTGG
>NW_027748008.1:0-4469 GCF_054177405.1 Leptonychotes weddellii | reverse complement strand
AAAAAAAAAAAGATCTTTCTATGTCAGTACATAAAACTTCCCCACTTTTTTGCACAGCTGCATTGTACTCCATTATATGGAAGTCCTCCATTGTACACAGTCCTCCATTGACAAGTGTGTGGGTTGTTTGCAGCCTTCTATGATCACAAACAATATTGTAATGAATAATCTTGTATATTTATTATTCCAAATTTGTGAAAAACACATCTGTAGGATAAATTCCTCAAAGTGGAATTGCTAGGTGAAAAGGAATATGCATTTGTATTTTTGTTAGATATTGTTGAAATAGATAATTCCATTTAGAATCAAACTATATATTGATTTATTTAGCATGTTATTGATTTCCACAGCTGTGCAATAGAAAAAGACATATTCTCAATTATAAAATTTCAAGACCACGAAATATCTTGTTGATGTCTATAGGAGAAATATTTCCTTGTCCATTTTAGGTGCTTGGTAAATATTTGAAGAATTTTTTAAAAAGTGCCCTTTGTTGCCCAGCAACTGAGAATGAAATACTACTGAACTGAAAATACGTAATTGTAGGGACTAAAGCATACACACTATCAAAAGCCATTACTGTAGCAATTGTAATAGGTAATCAAGATTGGTTAAGGTACTCAGAAACAAAAAACAATAGAGGATTAATGAATATGATGAGATGAAAATTCATTAGATGAATAAGGAATTATTTACAAGACAATCCAAGGGAGATTTGGTTAAGCTTAACTGCAATTGCTTTTTTAGCAATAATGATAACAAAATGAACAACTAAATAGTATTTCAGAAGATTTATCATATAGTGACATAATAACTGTTAAATGATGCCTTAGGGCTAAATACTAAATAAAACCATACTCATATACCTGAGACATGTAACCAGGAGGAAGATATATTGGTGGCAAATAACCACTTGGTGACATCAGAGGTACATCAGCGGGTCCTAAAAGAAAATTATTATTAATAAATTCTTTAATAGGAGCAGGAGGAGCAAGATAGCAGAGGAGTAGGAGACCTAAATTTTGTCTGGGCCCAGGAATTCAGCTAGTTAGGTATTAAACCATTCTGAATACCTACAAACTCAACAGGAGTTTGAGGAAAAGAATAGCAGCAATTCTATGAACAGAAAAGTGACCACTTTCTGGAAGGTAGGACATGTGGAGAAGGGAATCTGAGGCGATATTTGGGAAGATAGGATCCTTGGGGTCACAGGAAGACCAGGGGTGCCTGAGTGTGGCAGAACTCCCAGGTATCAGAGTGGGGAAGCCAGCTGCAAAGATGGAGCCGAGGAGTGGGCTCTCAGCTCGGGGTTGCCATAAACCATGATCTGTGGCACAGTCTGGCCACTAGTCTTTGAGCCGGGACCCAACAAGCAGCAGATCCGGGGAGATTCCCCTTCCTCCCCCAGGAGGAGCAGCATGGGAGCGCACCACAGGAATCTGCTGGGTTTGGAGACTCCAAAGGGGATCATGTGCTGGGGGAGATAGAAACACTTGGTCACGGGCTGGGTGAGCATGGAGTGTGGCTGGACACCAGGGAGACATGAGTGATTGACTGCTTTTCTATGAGGGCTCACTGAGGAGTGGGGCCCCGAGCTTTTGGCTCCTCCAGGATGAGACATTGGGAGGCCACCATTTTCACATCCCCCAAAGCTGTACGGAAAGCTTTCAGGGAACAAAAGCTCCCGAGAGCAAACCCCAGCAGATTACTTATCGTGGCCCCTGGCAAGGGCAGTGCAATTCCGCCTCAGGCAAAGACATTTAAGAATCACTGCAACAGGCCCCCTCCCCCAGAAGATCAGCAAGAACATCCAGCCAAGACCAAGTTTACTGATCAATGAGAATGGCAAAACCCCAGCACTAGGGGAATTCAGCAAATAGAATACATGGCTCTTTTCCCCATGAATTTTTTGTCTCTCAAAATTAATTTTTAAAATTTTCATTATTTTTTTCTTTTTCTAATTTTTAGTTGAATTTTTCTTCTTTCTTTTTCAACAAACATCTTATCTTATCAATTCCTTTTTAAAAATCTTAATTTTAATTTTTACAGTCATATTCTATCCCTTCATTGTATTTAACCTTATTTTTTGTATATATATAAGTTTTTCTTTCTTTAAAATTTTGGGATACAGTTTCTTCTAACAGAACAAAATATACCCTAGATCTAGTGTGACAATGTCCTAGTCTCCCGCCTGATCAAATTCTCTCTTTTTTATAAAGTTTTTTCATTCTTTATTCAACCAACTTTTTATCTTATCAATTCCTTTTTAAAAATCTTTTTTAATTTTCATCTTTACAGTCATATTCCATCCCTTCATCGTATTTACCCTTATTTTTGTATATATATATAAATTTTTCTTTCTTTAAATTTTGGGAGGCAGTTTCTTCTAACAGACCAAAATATACCGAAAATCTAGTGTGTGGCTCTGTTCTATTCACCAGCATGATCATATTCTTTCTTTCTTTTTTTTTCCTTTTCCTTCCTGGTTTGGGTCTCTTCTGATTTGTTTAGTGTATATTTCTCTGGGGTTGTTGTTACCCTTTTAGCATTTCGTTCTCTCATTCATCTATTCTCCTCTGGACAAAATGAAAAGATGGAAAAACTCACCTCCAAAAAAAGACCAAGAGGCAGTATTGACTGCCAGGGACCTAATCAATACGGCATTAGTAAGATGTCAGAACTAGAGTTCAGAATGACAATTATAAAGATACTAGCTGGGCTTGAAATAAGCATGGAAGTTACTAAAGAATCCCTTTTTGGAGAAATAAAAGTCTAACCAAGTTGAAATTAAAAAGGCTATTAATGAGGTGCAATAAAAAAATGGAGCCTCTAACTGCTAGGATAAATGAGGCAGAAGAGAGAATTAGTGATCTAGAAGACCAAATTATGGTGAATAAAGAAGCTGAGAAAAAGAGAGATAAAAACTACTGGATCACGAGGGGAGAATTCAAGAGATAAGTGATATCATAAGGTGAAACAATATTAGAATAATTGTTTCCCAGAAGAAGAAGAAAGAGAAAGAGGGGCAGAGGTATATTGGAACAAATTATAGCAGAGTACTTCCCTAATTTGGGGAAGGAAACAGGCATCAAAATCCAGGAGGCACAGAGAATCCCCCTGAAAATCAATAAAAATAGGTCAACACCTCAACATCTAGTAATAAAACTTAAAAGTCTCAGAGACAAAGAGAAAATCCTGAAAGCAGCTCAGGACAAGAGGTCTGTAACCTACAATGGTAGAAATATTAGGTTGGCAACAGGCCTCTCTACAGAGACCTGGCAGGCCAGAAAGGACTGGCATGATATATTCAGAGCACTAAATGAGAAAAATATGCAGCCAATAATACTATATCCAGCTAAAATATCATTGAAAATAGGAGAGATAAAAGAAAACTTACAGGACAAACAAAAACTAAAAGAATTTGTGAACACCAAGCCAGCCCTACAAGAAATATTGAAAGGGAACCTCTAAGCAAAGAAAGAGCCTAAAAGTAACATAGACCAGAAAGAAACAGAGACAATATACAGTAACAGTCACCTTACAGGCAATACAATGGCACTAAATTCCTATCTTTCAATAGTTACCCTGAATGTAAATGGGCTAAATGCCCCAATCAAAAGACACAGAGTATCAGATCGGATAAAAAAAAAAAAAAAAGACCAGGGATATGCTATCTGCAAGAGACTCATTTTAGACACTCCAGATTTAAAGTAACGTGGTGGAAAACCATTTACCATGCCAATGGACATCAAAAGAAAGCTGGGGTGGCAATCCTTATATCACACAAATTAGATTTTAAACCAAAAACTCTAATAAGAGATGAGGAAGGGCACTACATCATACTTAAAGGGTCTATCCAACAAGAATATCTTAACAATTGTAAATATCTATGCCCCTAACATGGGAGCAGCCAATTACATAAGCCAATTAATAACAAAATCAAAGAAACACATTGACAATAATACAATAATAGTAGGGGACTTTAACACCCCCCTCACTGAAATGGACAGATCATCTGAGCAAAGATCAACAGGGAAATAAAAGCTTTAAAAGACACACTGGACCAGATGGACTTCACAGATATATTCAGAACATTCCATCCCAAAGCAACAGAATACACATTCTTCTTGAGTGCCCATGGAACATTCTCCAGAATAGATCACATCCTGGGTCACCAATCAGGTCTCAACCAGTACCAAAAGATTGGGATCATTCCCTGCATATTTTCAGACCACAATGCTTTGAAACTAGAGCTCAATCACAAGAGGAAAGTCGGAAGGAACTCAAATACATGGAGGTTAAAGAGCATCCTACTGAAGAATGAATGGGTCAACCAGGAAATTAAAGAAGAGTTAAAAAAATTCATGGAAACCAATGAAAATCAAAACACAACTGTTCAAAATCTTTGGAATGCAGCAAAGGCAGTCCTAAGAGGGAAGTATATAGCAATACAAGCCTTTCTCAAGAAA
>NW_027748007.1:0-304 GCF_054177405.1 Leptonychotes weddellii | reverse complement strand
GGGGGTCTGCTTCTCCCTCTGATTCCCTTCCCTCTCGTGCTCTCTCTCTCTCATTCTCTCTCTCACTCTCAAATAAATAAATAAAATCTTTAAAAAAAAAAAAACAAAACAGAAATTTATCTCCTCACAGTTCTAGAGGCTAGAAGTTCAAGATAAAGAGGCTGCTGAGGTTGGCTTCTTTCTGAGGCTTCTGTCGTTGCCTTGTAGATGGTTGTCCTCTCTCTGTGTCTTCATACGACCCTCCCTTTGTGCACACCTGTGTCCTGATCTCTTCTTCTAATAAGGACACCAGTCATGTTGGATT
>NW_027748006.1:0-304 GCF_054177405.1 Leptonychotes weddellii | reverse complement strand
TTTTTTAAGATTTTATTTATTTATTTGACAGAGAGAGACACAGCGAGAGAGGGAACACAAGCAGGGGGAGTGGGAGAGGGAGAAGCAGGCTCCCCGCAGAGCAGGGAGCCCGATGCGGGACTCGATCCCAGGACCCTGGGATCATGACCTGAGCTGAAGGCAGTCGCTTAACCAACTGAGCCACCCAGGCGCCCCATCAGTTTGATTTATTTAGAAGGATTTTTTTCTATCCATTGATATAACATTATAATATGCTTATTTGAATATATTATACAGACAGCACAAATTAAGATATACTGTGTGA
>NW_027748005.1:0-304 GCF_054177405.1 Leptonychotes weddellii | reverse complement strand
CACACTGGAAATGCAGCTACTATCCTGGAGGATCCGTATGCTTACTTTTATTTCGTTTAAATCAGCTTAGATGGTGCCTGTCTTTGGGACTTCATGTCTCTGTGGATATACAAACTTAAATTTTATTTTCCATTAAAAAAATAAACACATAAAAATTAATCCATTAATCAGCTTACGTTAAGGAGGCACATGTGGTAGATTGGCTGCCACTTGGGACGGTGCCGATTTCTCCCTCCTCTAGGCCAAATTCCTGCTCTCTCCAAAGTAGCGTGGCCAAAGCTCACCTCCCTAGCATGCTCCAGTT
>NW_027748004.1:0-304 GCF_054177405.1 Leptonychotes weddellii | reverse complement strand
TGGAGCTGAGGCTGAAGAAAGCCAGTGTTTGGGGATCTAGGCTCCAGTTTCAGAGCACAGATGGCATTAGGCTCCACAAGGGGAGTCGGGTTCCCTGCCCCCCAGCCCCAGGGGGCACAGGAGCCTTGGGGGACCATGGGAGCCCTTTTTCAAAACCGGACTTCCTTCTCCCTCCTTGTGCTCTCTTTTTTTTTTTTTTCCATTTTTAAATGTATTTTTGCTCAAGGTGTAGGGTGGGGGAGGATAAGGGGCTCTTTATTCAAAGGTTTTTCTGGAAAGGACATTCCTGCTTCTCCAGAAGTGG
>NW_027748003.1:0-304 GCF_054177405.1 Leptonychotes weddellii | reverse complement strand
TCCGCAGAGGGACTGAGAGGCACTGCCCAGGGTGCTTAAAAGCAGGCCTATAACTTCCTTCCCACCTCACATCCCCTTGCCCCTACCAGGGATGCTTGAGGTCACGTTACAACTAAACTCCTTGCACTTGAATCCTGGCCTCAGGGTGCGCTCCCGGGGGAACCCAGCCCAAGGCATAGCTATGTGTGCGCACGCGTACGCACACACACACACGTGCAGACGCTGGCTCTCTTGAGCACGGTCTTCATGCTTTCTCATGCCTGAGTACCATTCTCCTGTCACTTGCCATAGAAGGGGCGTCCGC
>NW_027748002.1:0-304 GCF_054177405.1 Leptonychotes weddellii | reverse complement strand
TTTTATTTATTCATGAGAGACAGAGAGAGAGAGAGAGGCAGAGGGAGAAGCAGGCTCCCAAGGAGCAGAGAGCCCGATGCGGGACTCGATCCCAGGACCTTGGGGTCATGACCTGAGCTGAAGGCAGACGCTTAACCATCTGAGCCACCCAGGCGCCCAGTATGTGACAATTTTAAATGATGCTTTTAAAAAGTATCTTTAATGCAGGGCAAAGTCATATGATACAGCTAAATTATTAAAAAGCAGGATCTGGAATGTATAAACAGAATAATCTTGACAGTGTGAGGAAGAGCACATGAAAAAG
>NW_027748001.1:0-304 GCF_054177405.1 Leptonychotes weddellii | reverse complement strand
GTTGAGCTCAACTCCGCAATATGGGTGTTATTGTCCCATTGACAGGATAGTTCATTTGTGTAAATCTCTGCTGTACATTGCATGCTATTGAGTATACTTAGTACAGGCTCAATGAAGACCAAGGCATATTCACCCCTCCTGCCACACATACATTCATAATTGTGACAACCAGAATTATATTTGTTCATTTTCAAATACATCTGAGGATTCAGTATCAAGAACTATGAATGTAGTGATTCATATCACGTAATGCTGTCTAGGTGATTTAGACACATTTAAAAAATGTGACTATGTATGAATGAAT
>NW_027748000.1:0-304 GCF_054177405.1 Leptonychotes weddellii | reverse complement strand
TTACCACCAAATCTATCAGCTGAAAACAACAAACTTCTCTATCTCTTAAGATTCAATTCAAGCATTGCATCTCAGAGGCATTTCCCCACTTGCTTTTTTTTTTTTAATATTTTATTTACTTATTTGACAGAGACACAGCAAGAGAAGGGACACAAGCAGGGGCAGAGGGAGAGGGAGAACCAGACTCCCTGCTGAGCAACGAGCCCAATGCGGGGCTCGATCCCAGGACCCCGGGATCATGACCTGAGCCGAAGGCAGACTGAGTCACCCAGGCGCCCCTCCCCACTTGCTTTTAATGAATTAG
>NW_027747999.1:0-304 GCF_054177405.1 Leptonychotes weddellii | reverse complement strand
TTCTCCCCATTAACTTGTAAGCATTTGAGGGGGGACAGGATTATAACTCTCTTTATTCCCAAGTTTAGTGCCTAGTGACTCTTAATAAGGGTTGATTAATTAGAAAGAATGAGGGCAAAGAAGGAATGAAGTATCTATCATTTGGCTAGATTTAACTACAGCATGATGCAAATGAGGTCATACATGTGAGTTCCTGCTGACTCAGGGCCAGGTGGTTACTCAAAGATACTGTCCCATGACCTTGTAACTGCCCCTTAAACCTAGGCAGCTGCTTAACATATGTTGGTGCTTCAGAGAATAATCC
>NW_027747998.1:0-4469 GCF_054177405.1 Leptonychotes weddellii | reverse complement strand
TTTTTTTTAAAGATTTTATTTATTTATTTGAGACAGAGAGAATGAGAGACAGAGAGCATGAGAGGGAGGAGGGTCAGAGGGAGAAGCAGACTCCCCGCCGAGCAGGGAGCCCGATGCGGGACTCGATCCCGGGACTCCAGGATCATGACCTGAGCCGAAGGCAGTCGCTTAACCAACTGAGCCACCCAGGCGCCCCTCTCATTGCCTTTTTATTTTTCTTTTAGTGTCTTTTGCGACCCCCAGTTTTTTTGTTCTTGTATAATCTAGTTTATCTGTCTTTTCCAGGATTGTTTTTGGATTTTCAGTTACAGCTAGAAAAGTTTTGCCTACTTCCAGAGAATAGAGGAACTTACTTTTGTTTTCTTCTGTTACTTGTATGGTTTCATCTTCTGTATTTTTTAAAGTTTTTTATTTTAATTCCAGTATAGTTAACATACAGTGTTATATTAGTTTTAGGTGTACGTTATTGTGATTCAGCAGTTCTATACATTATTCACTGCTCATCATATAATTGCACCAAAAACCATAAGATACCTAGGAATAAACCTAACCAAAGAGGTAAAAGATCTATACTCTGAAAACTGTAGAACACTTATGAAAGAAAGTGAGGAAGACATAAGAAATGGAAAAACATTCCATGCTCATGGACTAGAAGAACAAATATTGTTAAAATGTCTATGCTGCCCTAAGCTATCCAGTGCAATCCCTATCAAAGTACCATCAGCATTTTTCACAGAGCTGGAACAAATAATCCTAAAATTTGTTTGGAACCAGAAAAGACCGTGAATAGCCACAGGAATGTTGAAAAAGAAAACCAAAGCTGGAGGCATCACAATAACAGACCTCAAGCTATATTACAAAGCTGTAATCATTAAGACAGTATGATATTGGCACAAAAACAGACAGATAAATCAATGGAAAAGAATAGAGAACCCAGAAATGGACCCTCAACTCTATGGTCAACTAATCTTTGACAAAGCAGGAAAGAATATGCAATGGAAAAAAGTCTCTTCAACAAGTGGTGTTGGGAAAATTGGACAGACACATGCAAAAGAATGAAACTGGACCCTTTCTTATACCATATATAAAAATAAACTCAAAATGGATGAAAAACCTAAATCTGAGATGGGAATCCATCAAAATCATAGAGGGGAACACAGGCAGCAACCTCTTCCACCTTGGCCGCAACAGCTTCTTGCTAGACACGTCTCCAAATGCAAGGGAAACAAAAGCAAGAATGAACTGTTGGGACTTCAAGATAAAAAGCTTTTGCACAGCAAAGGAAACAGTCAACAAAACTAAAAGCAACCTAGAAGTGGAAGACGATATTTGCAATGTTTTACCAGATAAAGGGCTAGTATCCAAAATCTGTAAAGAACTTACCAAACTTTACACCCCAAAAACAAAAAATCCAGTCAAGAAATGGGCAGAAGAAATGAACAGACATTTCTCCAAGGAAGACATACAAATGGCCAACAGACACTTGAAGAAGTGTTCAACATCACTTGGCATCAGGGAAATACAAATCAAAATCACAATGAGAAACCATCTTATACCAGTTAGAATGGCTAAAATTAACACAGAAAATAGCAGATGGTGGTGAGGATGTGGAGAAAGGGGAACCTTCTTACGCTGTTGGTGGGAATGCAAACTGGTGCAGCCACTCTGGAAAACAGTATGGCGGTTCCTTAAAAAGTTAAAAATAGAACTACTCTGTGACCCAGCAAGTGCAATACTAGGTATTTATCCAGAGGATAGAAACATAGTGATTCAAAGGGGCACGTGAACCCCAGTGTTTATAGCAGCAATGTCCACAATAGCCAAAATATTGAGAGACCTCTGATGTCCACGGACAGATGAATGGATAAAGAAGAGTGGTATATATAGACAATCGAATATTACTCAGCCATCAAAAAGAACGAAATCTTGCCATTTGCAATGATGTGGATGGAACTAGAGGATGTTATGCTAAGTGAAATAAGTCAGAGAAAGTCAAATACCATATGATTTCACTCATGTGGAATTTAAGAAAGAAAACAGATGAACATAGGGGAAGGGAGGGAAAAATAAAATAAGACGAAATCAGAGAGGGAGACAAACCATAAGAGACTCTTCACTATAAGAAACAAACTGAGGGTTGCTGGGGGGGCGGTGGCGGGAATGGAGTAATTGGGTGATGGGCATTAAAGAGGGCACTTGAAGTAATGAGTACTGGGTGTAATATGCAACTGATGAATCACTTAATTCTACCTCTGAAACTAATAGTACAGTATATGTTAATTAAATCAAATTTAAATAAAAAATTTTTTAAAAAAGAGTCTTTCTTGGTTTCTCTCCCCTCCCCCCCCTTTTTTCCTTTGCTCGTTTGTTTCTTCAATTCCACATAGGGGCGAAATCATATGGTATTTGTCTTTCTCTGACTGACTTCACTTAGCATTATACTCTCTAGCTCCATCTATGTTGTTTCAAATGGCAAGATGTCATTTTATGGCTGGATACTCCATTGTATATATACCACATTTTTTTTTAATCCATTCATCTCTTGATGGATACTTGGGCTGCTTCCATAATTTGGCTATTGTAAATAATGCTGCAGTAAACATAGGGGTGCATGTATCCCTTTGAATTTGTATTTTTGTATTTTTGGGGGGTAAATGCCCAGTAGTGGGATTACTGGATTGTAGGGTAGTCACGGTTTGAGGAACCTCCATACTGTTTTCCGCAGTGGCTGTACCAGTTTGCATTCCCACCAACAGTGCACGAGGGTTCCTTTTTCTCTACATCCTTGCCCGTCTTCTCCAAAACAGTTATTTCTTGTGTTTTTGATTTTAGCCCTTCTGACAGATGTGAGGTGGTATCTCACTGTTATTTTGATTTGGATTTCCCTGATGATGCATGATGTTGAGCATCTTTTCCATTGTCTCTTGGCCATCTGGATGTCTTTGGAGAAATGTCTGTTCATGTCTTCTGCCCATTTTTTAATTGGATTATTTGGGTTTTTTTGGATGTTGAGTTATATCAGTTCTTTATATATTTTAGATACTAACCCTTTATTGGATATGTCATTTGCAAATAGCTTTTCCCATTCTGAAGGTCATCTTTTATTTGGTTGACTGTTTCCTTCACTGTGCAGACTCTTTTTATTTTGATGGTCCCAATAGTTTATTTTTTCATCTACATTTAAATATCAAGTTCATATCAGATGTGTCTAGGTGAATGGTGTGAGGAGTGGACCCCAGTGTATCCTTCAACATACAGCTAAACAGTTGTCCCAAAACCAGTTAGCAAAAAGTCATTCATTTTTTCACTGGCATGTGATGTTATCTATAATCATTTATGCTAAATTTCTAAATGTAATTGGGTCTGTTTCTCAGTTTTTCATCCTGCCCCATTGGTTTTTAGTCTGTGCATGTGTCATGCTGTGCCGGTTAGGTAGAAAAACCCTGAAGTTTATTATCCAGTAGGGCTCACCCCTGCTTGTACTTGTTTTTCAGGGTTTGCCTGCCTATTCCCTGCTTGTTCATTCTTTCCCAAATGAACTATAATAATCAACTTGTTTAGCTCCAGAAGAAAATCTGTTAGTATTTTGCCATATACGTGTATATATATGTAGCATATATAAGTTATCTTAAGGAGAGCTGACTTTTATGATTTGGGGTTTCTCTATTCAAGTGTAAGGTACATCTTTCCATGTGATCAAGTCTTCTTTTGGGGCTTTCAGGAGTGTCTTAAGGTTTTCCTCATACATGTTTAAGACATTGCTTGTTAAGTTACGATTAGTATTTATCCTTAAGATTTTTTATATTCATAAGATTGATATTCATAAATGAGATGTGTGTTTTGGGAGGTTCAGTTTTTGTCAGATTTTGAGATAAGTGTCCTCATTTTATGAAACAGATTTGGAAGATTTCTTTATTATTATTATTTATGCTCTTTAGTGGCTTAGGTAGCACTAGGATTATTAGATCTTTAAAGGACTGGTAGAATTCCCCTGTGAAACTCTGTCTGCGTGGTGGTTTGTTTCTGTTGTTGTTTTGAGAAACTCTTAATAGCACTTTTTTTTTTTTTTTTTTTTTAAGAGAGAGCCCAGAGGCAGGCAGAGGGAGAAGTGGGCTCCTTGCTCAGATCAGTGTAGGACTCGATCTCAGGACCCTGGGATCATGACCTGAGCTGAAGGCAGACACTTAACCAACTGAGCCACCCCAGGCATCCCATGTTTTGAGAAACTCTTACAGTATTATTTCTTCTGTCATGACTGGTCTGTTTGCATTTCTGTTGGGACTGGGGTTAATTTGAGTAAGTTGTATTTTCCTTAAAATGTGCTCTTCTAATGTGGTATATATATACAATGGAATATTATGCAGCCATCAAAAGGAATGAGATCTTGCCATTTGCAACGACGTGGATGGAACTGGAGGGTATTATGTTGAGTGAAATAAGTCAAGCAGAGAAAGACATGTATCATATGA
>NW_027747997.1:0-304 GCF_054177405.1 Leptonychotes weddellii | reverse complement strand
ATCAGCATCCAGCACCCCCTGAAAATTTTGAACCTTTCCCAGTCCAGCAGGGAGTCCCAATTCAGCCTGAAGATCTTCCTGAGGAACTTGAGCTTCCTCCAAGCCGGCAGTGGAGCTCAGCTCTGTCTCAAGTGCCTGTTGTGGGTGTAGAACCTTCTCTAGTCCAGCATGCGGTCCCAGCTCAACATCCAAAGCCCAATGAGGGGATCGGGCCTTCTCCAGTTCACTATGAGCACCCAGCTCAGCCTCCAGAGTCCTCTACAGATATTGTATCTCAGGCTCCAGTACATCATGAGGTGACATT
>NW_027747996.1:0-304 GCF_054177405.1 Leptonychotes weddellii | reverse complement strand
TAAAATCTTGTTCGCGGGCGCCTGGGTGGCTCAGTTGGTTGAGCGACTGCCTTCGGCTCAGGTCATGATCCTGGAGTCCCGGGATCGAGTCCCGCATCGGGCTCCCTGCTTCGTCCTCTGACCCTATCCCCTCTCATGTGTTCTCTCTCTCTCATTCTCTCTCTCTCAAATAAATAAATAAAATCTTTAAAAAAAAAAACTATAAAAAAAAAAAATCTTGTTCGCTCGACAAAGGCTCCCTTTGGTCCTCTGCACAGTGAGATGCTTGTGGCCCATGCCTGCTTCCAGGACTGGAAGGTTCTAT
>NW_027747995.1:0-304 GCF_054177405.1 Leptonychotes weddellii | reverse complement strand
TATGCCTAAACTGTAAGACTCTACCTGATGGCAAAAACACAAAAATTATGTGGATCTTTGAAATTATATATGAAAACATATATTAGTTATTGAATTATTTTCAAAAACTTTAATAGTTGGTTGTAGGAGAAAATGTGGTCTCTATATTTTTTAAAACTTTCTTTCCTAAGCTTTTTTTCTCTACAGGTTGATCTACAGAATTTTAGAAAAGCTCTTCAAATGTACTCTTAAAACGGTTATATTTTCCACAGTTTGGCTATTGTGCACATTGCTGCTATAAACATCGGGGTGCACGTACCCCTTC
>NW_027747994.1:0-304 GCF_054177405.1 Leptonychotes weddellii | reverse complement strand
CATGCTACGCCTCCAATCAGCTACAGGACGGGGCTGTGAAATTGCAAGTAAGTATCCCGTAAAGTCCTCGAGCCTCTAACTCAAACCTGTCCCTGGAAGTGGAAGTGACAAGAACCAGAGCCTTTTAGTGAGGCTGCACTGAATTTTGGACACCGGAGCAACAGCAAGCTTATACTGCAAGAAAAAGGAAGAAATCTTGTGACTTGCCAACATGGATGGTGAATGTTGCTACTGACCACGATTCTATTGAGGACACTATATATCAGGAACACAAGGAGCACCTCCATGCAGTCAAACTGGAACT
>NW_027747993.1:0-304 GCF_054177405.1 Leptonychotes weddellii | reverse complement strand
CCTACCCCTCTGCCCCACATGCAACTGAAACATTCTATAGTGGTTTGCCATTAGGGTAGTCATTCAGATAATGTTTTCCTACTAGGAATTACAAACTTTAAACACTTTTAAACCTTAAAAATATTTAAAAACATATTAAAAGGGTGTGTTAGTCCCTAAAAAACAAAACAAAACAAAACAAAAAACAAACAAACAAAAAAACAGTGTTTGATTAGAATTGTTTTAAGATATTTACAAACTACTTTAGCAACTGTTTGAATCAAAGGGTTTATATTTTCTTCAGTTCTCCATTCCTGATGATTTT
>NW_027747992.1:0-304 GCF_054177405.1 Leptonychotes weddellii | reverse complement strand
CTGTCCCAAACATAATGTACACCAGGGCCATCCCTGGGCCTGGGCCTTACCTGCTTCTGCACATTAGCCTCAACTGACCTGGGGCCTCCCCTGGGCCTTCCCTCAGCAGCCCCTGCACCTGGGCCTCCCCTTCACCTGCACCTGAGCCTCCCCTGGGTCTAGACCCCTCTTTATCTGTACCTGGGCCTCCCCTGGGTCTGGACCTCCCCTGAGTTTCCATGAGTCTGTTCCTCTCCTGCACCTGAACCTGAGCCTCTATTGGTTCTAGATCTTCTCTGCACCTGTAGCTGGTCTTCCCATGGTT
>NW_027747991.1:0-304 GCF_054177405.1 Leptonychotes weddellii | reverse complement strand
CTTTGGCCTCAGTTGCAGTGACATCTCTGCCTGCTCTATTGCTATCAACAGTTTGCCCTCTGGACATCTTGCTTGGTCCTCACAATTTCTGCTCCTCTCTTGTTATTTCTTTGTCTTCATTTTCTCACGTTAAAAATGCCAGAGCACAAAGAGGTTGTTGCCTGTGTTCTCCTTTAGGATTTTGATGGATTCCTGTCTCACATTGAGGTCTTTCAACCATTTGGAGTCTATTTTTGTGTGTGGTATAAGAAAATGGTCCAGTGTCATTCTTCTGCATGTGGCTGTCCAATTTTCCCAACACCAT
>NW_027747990.1:0-304 GCF_054177405.1 Leptonychotes weddellii | reverse complement strand
TTAAAGTTAACTTTAGGGCTGCCTGGGTGACTCAGTCAGTTAAGCATCTGTCTTTGCCTCAGGTCATGATCCCAGAGTTCTGAGATTGAGCCCACGCATCGGACTCCGGCTCAGCAGGGAGTCTGATTCTCCCTCTGCCTCTTCCATTGTGTGATATAGATATATAGCTATCTATATATCTATCACAACTTCTTTATCCATTCATCAGTTGATGGACACTTGGGCTGTTTCCATTATATGGCTATTAGAGATAATGCTGCTATAAACATCAGGGTGCATGATCCCTTTGATTAGTATTTTTGTA
>NW_027747989.1:0-304 GCF_054177405.1 Leptonychotes weddellii | reverse complement strand
GTTGCTGCAAGCCGCCAAGTCTTGGCACACTTGTTATGCAGCAACCGCTGACTGATACACTCTGCTACACTTCCTCTGTATTCTAAATAAATGGTCCTTCCCACACCCTCTGTGACCTGCTGTCAACAGGCTCAAAGTCACCTGCTCACCAGTACATAGCACATGGAGAACATAGAGAAGCCAAGGATATTATCAGAAGTCACATAGTGATGGTCTAAACCAGGGGTCGGCAAACTACAGCCCATGAGCTGAATCTGGCCCACTGACTATTTTGTAAATAAAGTTTTATTGGCACACAGCCATG
>NW_027747988.1:0-4469 GCF_054177405.1 Leptonychotes weddellii | reverse complement strand
CCTTCCTTTTTCCTTTCAGGGCAGCATTTTGCCCTCTGCCCTCCCTCCCGCCCTGGCCCCCGCCAACCCCAAGCCTGACACCCCTGCACTGAGTCTCCAGCTGCAGAGAGCCCTGGGTCCTGCCACCCAGCCCTCCTTCGGTCCTCCTCCCTCCCTCGCAGGCATCTCTCTCCCAGATGCTCTCCTTCAGTGTGGTCTCCTGTCCCCTCTGCCCCTTCCTTCTGTGTGGACATCCGTGTGGTGCTCTCTGCTCACGCTGTTCAACCCAACTCCCTTTAGGTCACCATTCCCTTCTCCCTCAGCTCCAGGGCCACTCGTTGGCACTACACTCCTTCCACACTGAGATCGAATCCCAACACTCCCCTCACCATTCCAGAGGCCTTCTTATTACATCCATTGCTTGCTGTCTGCCTGGACCAGGGTCCTTCTCCCCCACGTCTGACAGCCCTGACTCCGAGGCCGACCCCGTCACCTACCCCGGCTCATGGGCTCACCTGCTCAAGCATCACCTCTCTGCCCGCCTTCCACTTGCCCCCTTCCACCCAGTGACTCTCACCCGAGGACCCATGAGCCCCGAGACTGCCTATCATCATCAACATCGTCTGGGCGTGTTTTTGTTTTTGCTTTGAACAGAACACTGCTCCTCCTCAGTTGTTTTGGTCCCCCTGCCTTAGGGGCCATGCCCGCATCCCCCTCGGGTGAAAACCACTGCCCACTGAAGAATCACTATTATTGAAACCCTGACTTCCTGAGCTGCAGTCTCTTCTTATGCACCTATAGGCATCCATTGTCTGCCATGGAATCTTCTTCCTCAAATTCCAGCACTGCCCCCACTCTGTCATTGGCCCAGCACTCTCCTCTTGGAAGCACCATATTATATTCCCTTCTGTGTTTGCTTGTTGACATGTGACATGCCCCAAATCCCAGTGTGCATCACAAGCATTGTTCCTTTCAAACCCCTGCCACACTCCTCTTATTCTCTCATCATTTATGACTCTCAAGCATTCTGAAAGTGTCTTTGGTCCAGTCTGGTCTTTCTTAGCATTTGCCATTGTCCCTTTACCTATATTATTACTCCTGCTCATTTCCGACCTGTGATACTCTTGCCCTGTAAAGCCTTGCCCCTGTGGTCCTCATGGCCTACTGATTTACCTGCTAACCAGACCTTTCCCTTCTGCCTTTACTGAGCTGCTCTCCTTTATCTTCTCTAGGGGAAGTCAGTGGTCTTTCTCACCTTCTCAGCCTGTGGTCATCACCCTCAACACTAGATGTATAATCAGTCCACAGGCTCAGTTAAAGATGGATTTCTCAGTGCCTAGAGCTTGGCTCCTTTCCCCCCCGACACACACCCCAACCCCAACCCCCCCCGACCCCTAGCCCATTAATCCCAATCCTGCCCTCCAGATCAACCCAGTAAAACCCAACCCACCCAGTAAAATCTGACCCACACCCAACCTAACCCCTTCCCCCTCACCTCCCATCCCCTTCCCCGCTTCCCACCCCATCCCCTTCCCCGCTTCCCACCCCATCCCCGCCTCCCACCCCATCCCCACCCCCCACCCTCTCCCCATCCCCACCGGATCCGTAGTAAAGAGCCTGGCCGAAAAGTTCCACCCTCGCCACCACACTGAAGGCTGTGGGAGCAGCCGCTGCTAGCCACCGCTTTTCCCTCTTCTTTCCCAATGCCTGTGATCGCACTGGGTGGCACCAAGATCTGAACTTCCTCTGGTAGGCATCCGTGAGATCTGCCAGGATACACACTCTGTCACCTCCCCCTTCTCCTTGCTCCCTGTGTTGGCTCCCTTGTCTCCCTTCCACCGAGTTCCCCTCTCCTTCATCCCTTGGGTGCCTCCCATCACCTTGTCTGTCTCTAGGAGGTGGCCCTCTTGTCACACTGTATCAGGACCCCATTGGGACATTCCTTCCTGCAACCTTTCCTCATGGGCTACATTGCTTCCTTTTCCCTCCTTGACCCACAGAAAGCACCCTGCCTCTCCTTTAGAGCCCATGCATCTCACCTCACAGCTCTCTCATTCTTGTCATTTAATTGCACTAAGTCATCCCTTCATCATAAGGACTGTCTTCCTTCTATGACCCTCTCACAGCTCACACTCTTTCCATCCCCTCAACAGGCCATGTTCTCTCCAAAACCGTCTGCTGTCACTCCTCTGGTCCTTCCACTGGCTCTGCCCACTGCCCTCCCATGAAGCTCCCTTTTCCCTAACCTCACCCCATCTCACTTTCCTTCTTTCTATTCCCTTCCAATCAAGCCCTTGCCCACCGGCCTTCACACCTTCCACCCCTTCCTATCACCCATGCTCTCCCACTCCCCGTTGTCAAGTTCCAGATCCCTGCTCTGCCTTGTTTACCTCTTGATCACATTCTTCTCAGAGCACCCAAGTGCAGGGTTTAAGACCCACCTCCCACTCTCCATCCCATTCTGCCTGGCCCTCAACAGGCATTTGATCAAATATTGTGAACAAGAGTCCACCACCCCCCAAGCTCCTGGCATCCCACCCCTTTCTCTCTCCTTCTGTGGCCCGTTACTGCACACCTTGTTTTCTTAGACTAGACCTATGACATTCCCTGAGTTTGAATGTCTTCTACCCTCCCTCTCTGTGTGGAGGCTCTGTGCAGGCCAGACCTCCACCCTTGCTGGTCACTGTTGTAAAATGTCGCCTTTGCTTTGATTCCTCCTCACTCCTTCACCATTTCTACTACCTATCTGCTACCCACAAACTGGCCTCCATCCACAGGAGTCCATCACGGGTCCGTGAGGTTACCAGCTAGTGGTTTCTGTGCACAGTCTCTGTCAGTGTGCAAGACTGCCTCGTTTCCTCTGTCCTGCTCCACTCACTGGCTCCTTTCCCTGCTTGCCCCTGATGCTCCCAGCTTTCGAACCCTCTGGTTATGGTGGCTCTGCTGTGCTCCTGCCATCAGCTTTCCATACCGCACACGCCCTTCCACCTGCCCTGTGAAGTTGGGAGCTTTTCAGGATGCCTTCCCCTTTACCAACCCTGAGTCCCTTGCATATTTGAAGTTCTCTTCCCTCTTCTATGCCACCTGTATCTTCCTTCTCCTGTCTACTCACCAGACCCAACACTCTTGTGGACTGCCTTCTCATAGCTGCTCAAGATGCCACCGTCTTCTCTCCACGTGGGCTGTGGAATGAACCTTCCTCCACCCATCCTCTGCCTGTTCTCTCACTCTTGTCTTCGAGATACCCTCTGCCACATCTCTAACGTACCGTCCTACTTCTGCTCCTGCCTGCCATCCTGGGATGGATTCTGTGGTCTAGTCCTTGACGTATCTGCTCCTTTCTGGCCTGCTCTAATATTTGCCGCATGCCCAACTTCTTCATCCCCAACTTGCTGTACTGAATCCATCTGCTATCCCAATTCATCCCTAAGCATGCTGCCTTTTCAGATCTGTCACTGGGAAAAGGTCCTTGTTTCTCTGGGCTGTGTGCTGATCCGTCACATCTCCCCATGCCCTGCAGTGACAGTGCTCTCTCCAGCATTCTCAGGAGGCCCCTCATCCTCCCCTGGCCTCCTCCCACCTCCCACCCCAGGTCCTGGCTTGCCTGAGGCGTATATGCTCTTTCACCTGCACGGGCTCCTACACACACCAGTCCCACTAGGGGCAAAAGTATTTCCAGTGCCTCCTTTGGGCTCTTTCCCAACCCTCTCTTGGTGCAGTGTGGTCCCTCATATTCTCCACAAGCCTCCCCTACCCTAATTACCAGGCCCCATTCCTGCCCCTTCTCACTCCTCTTGCAGGTAGTCCACCTCCTGAACACTTCACACCTGACTCAACCTCCTGGGCCCAGACTGAAAATCATACCCGCTTTGGGCCTCTACTGCATACAAAGGAAAGAGAATGTCTGATTTAAGTCATGAGACATTCAGCCACCCTCTGGGAGTCGTCCAGCTGGACTCCACGGGCTTCTCTGCCGAGCGCTCCCTTCTCCATCCCTCACCCGCTGCTCAGCCCAGTTCAGTCATCTTTGCCTCAGACGCACGGTACTGAAGCCGCACGCTCCGGCCACTCCCATGTCCCTCCGCCTTCCTCTTCCAAGTGTCCTCAGCTAGTCTGCCCTCCTCACCCCCGCCTGGCCCCCCTTTCCACTGACAGGAAATCCCAGCCTCCAACCGCCCCCCCCCAATCGTACTGGAGGCCTTCTTGGCTACATCCATTTGCTCGCTGTCTGCCTGGGCCGGGGTCCTTCTCCCCCATGTCTCACAGCCCTGACTCTGAGGCCGACCCCGTCACATACCCCGGCTCAGGGGCTCACCTGCTCAAGCGTCACCTCTCTGCCCGCCTTCCACCCAGTGACTCTCACCCGAGGACCCAAGACCCCCAAGACCGCCTATCAGCATCATCGTCTGGCCGTGTTTTGGGGTTTGCTTTTGTGTTTTTTTGGGTGTGTTTTTGCACTGAGCAGAGCACTGCTCCCCCTCAGATGTTCT
>NW_027747987.1:0-304 GCF_054177405.1 Leptonychotes weddellii | reverse complement strand
TAAACAAATCAGAAAAGACCTGAAGCAGTGGGAAAAGAAAGGGAAAGAGAGAAAAAAAAGAAAAAAAAGAAAAAGAAAAAGATAAAGATAAAAACAAAAACAAACCAAGACCAAAAAAAAACAGAATATGATCAAATATGATCAGGCTGGTGCATAGATCAGTGCCACACACTAGATTTTGGGCATATTTTGGTCTGTTAGAAGAAAGTGCTTCCCAAAAATTTAAAGAAAGTAAAACTTATATATGTATAAAAATAAGGGTTAATACGATGAAGGGATGGAATATGACTGTAAAGATGAAAAT
>NW_027747986.1:0-304 GCF_054177405.1 Leptonychotes weddellii | reverse complement strand
GATACAAGTTCAACATACAAAAAACTGTTTTATTCCTAAATAGTTAGTTGAAGCCCCAAACTGGAAAATAAAGATTCAATTTGTGAAATAATCAAAATACATAATAATAAGGATGAATGATATTTACAAATCTTCCACTGAAAACTACAAAACATTGGAGACAAAATTTAAAAATAAATACATAAACCAAATACCATCATTATTAATGGAATTTAAGATGGTTGACCTCAAATTAATTTATAGGCATAATGCAATTCCAATCAAAATCCCAACACACTATCTTTTTTTTTCTATTTTATTATGT
>NW_027747985.1:0-304 GCF_054177405.1 Leptonychotes weddellii | reverse complement strand
TGAAGTCCTTGTTCGAGCACCACAAAGCCCTGGACGAAAAGGTGCCCTGAGCCCCAGTGGTTCTTGGTGTGGGCGCCCTGTCAGAGACACGCTTCGTGTGTGTGCGTGTGTGTGCGTGTGTCTGCAGTTCACTTCTAACATTCTCGGGCTCCTGTAAACACTTGTTCTGCAAGAAGACAGACTTTTTTTTTTTTTTTTTAAAGATTTTATTTATTTATTTGAGAGAGCGAGAATGAGAGAGAGTACATGAGAGGGGGGAGGGTCAGAGGGAGAAGCAGGCTCCTCGCTGAGCAGGGAGCCCGAT
>NW_027747984.1:0-304 GCF_054177405.1 Leptonychotes weddellii | reverse complement strand
CGTTTCCTCCACAAACGTGAACACATGGCATTGACGTTCTTTTTCATTTTAGCTTTTATCACGAGCTTATCTTCTTATCAATGAGTTGTAAGAATTCTTTAAACATTTTTTTTGAAGATTTTATTTATTTATTTGACAGAGAGAGAGATAGCGAGAGCAGGAACACAAGCAGGGGGAGTGGGAGAGGGAGAAGCAGGCTTCCTGCCGAGCAGGGAGCCCGATGTGGGGCCTGATCCCAGGACCCTGGGATCATGACCTGAGCCGAAGGCAGACGCTTAACCGACTGAGCCACCCAGGCGCCCTG
>NW_027747983.1:0-304 GCF_054177405.1 Leptonychotes weddellii | reverse complement strand
TGGAATTCTCAGCATCTTCACATCAGAACACTATGCTCAAAGGTGATTTATTTTAAGAATCTTTCAAAATTGAGGTATAGAGGGGTGGAGCAAGATGACAAAGGAGTAGGAGACCTGGATTTCGTCTGGTCTCAGGAATTCAGCTGGATGGGGATCAAACCATTCTGAACACCTACAAACTCAACAGGAAATCAAAGAAAAGAACACCAACAACTCTCTGAACAGAAGAGTGACCAATTTCTGGAAGGTAGGACGTGCAGAGAAGTGAATCCGAGGTGATATTCGGGAAGATAAATGGCGTGGG
>NW_027747982.1:0-304 GCF_054177405.1 Leptonychotes weddellii | reverse complement strand
GCTTTTTTCTTTTATTAAGCCTTTCTTTCTTTTTCTTCTTATTTTCTTGCACAAACTAGAACCTCTAGTGCAATGATGAATAGAAGTGGAAATAGTGCATATCCTCTCTTTATTCTACATTTCCCTTTTTAGGATGATGTATATTGTATGTTTTATGTAGATGTTCTATGTCAAGCTAATTTCTTTTCTACTTTCTTTTTTTTTTTTTTAATTTTTTTTTTTTAAGATTATTTATTTATTTATTTATTTGAGAGAGAGAGAATGAGAGAGAGCACATGAGAAGGGGGAGGGCCAGAGGGAGAAG
>NW_027747981.1:0-304 GCF_054177405.1 Leptonychotes weddellii | reverse complement strand
TTTTTTCCTTTGCTTTTTTGCATGTCTCATAATTTTTGACCAAATGCGAGATATTGTGTACTGAAGAATAGTAAAAACTGAAGTAGAAATTATTTAATCTCAGAAATTAGCACATTTCTTCTGTCAAGTTTTAGTATGGAGGGTTGAGTCAGTTTTGTCAATACTTGCGCTGGATTTTGGCTTGATTGTTGGTATTTTAATCTTTATTACACCACAGACTTTGGATTCCTATAGTGGTAGGCTATTGTTATCTTGTGCTAGGAGTGGAGCCTGGAGTGCTGGGGTTTCTTTCAGTGTTCCCCCT
>NW_027747980.1:0-304 GCF_054177405.1 Leptonychotes weddellii | reverse complement strand
TATTTTGGTATTTATCAATTAGCAAAGAGTTCTTTTCAGGGAAAAAAAATCACTAATTTGCTTATTTCTGGAAAATTTCAACTTCCTGGTGAAGATCTTTGGTTTCCATACGAACTGTCTTTTTCACTGAAATTAAAGAAAGGATGAGAAAATTGGGCCGGGTACTGCAAAACCCACCAGGAGACCACCTCTACTATGTTTGCAGCAACCGTGCATGTCTATACCGCCTGTCAAAGATAATACTACTTAGAGCAGCCCAATAGCTCAAAGGCAATTCTTCCCTTACATATATTCCTTGGAAACC
>NW_027747979.1:0-304 GCF_054177405.1 Leptonychotes weddellii | reverse complement strand
GGAGGGCACATTGTGCATGGTGCACTGGGTGTTATGCACAAACAATGAATCATGGAACATACATCTAAAACTAATGATGTAATGTATGGGGATTAACATAAGAATAATAAATAAATAAATAAATAAATAAATAAATAAATAAATAAATAAATAAATAAATAAATTTAGTAGCAACTTGCCACCCTAAACAGAGCTAGGCCTTTTTACCCAAAACTTCATTCTTTTAAATTTTTTTCAATTTTAAAAATTTTAATAAAAATTGTACACATTTAAGGTATACAACATAAAGACTTTATATACATAT
>NW_027747978.1:0-304 GCF_054177405.1 Leptonychotes weddellii | reverse complement strand
TTTCTTTTTTTTTTTTTAAAGATTTTATTTATTTATTTGAGAGAGAGAGAATGAGAGACAGAGAGCATGAGAGGGAGGAGGGTCAGAGGGAGAAGCAGACTCCCTGCCGAGCAGGGAGCCCGATGCGGGACTCGATCCCGGGACTCCAGGATCATGACCTGAGCCGAAGGCAGTCGCTTAACCGACTGAGCCACCCAGGTGCCCTTTGAATCTCAACTTTCTTATATGTGTTTGCTTTCTAAACCTTGGTTTTATTATATCAATGCATGATAAGGAAAATAATGTCTACCAGGAATGATGTGAG
>NW_027747977.1:0-4469 GCF_054177405.1 Leptonychotes weddellii | reverse complement strand
TCCAGGTGTTTCCAGGGAAACCTCACCTCATGGTAGGGGTGGTCCTGGGGGTGGGGGGCCCCCTCTCCAGGCTCAGGTGGCTGTGGACAGGACTGTGTGCAGGTGGGACCTCCGGGCTCAGAGCTGGGTCGTTGAGAGAGAAAAGCGAGACGGCTCTTTGCACTGCTTGGGGGGGGGGGGGAGAGGGGAGGAGGGGTCAGCAGAGCTCCCCGTTCCTCCACCCCCGTGCATCCCCCCACTGCCCCCTGCCTAACCACCTCCTCCCAGCCAAACCACCCCAACATTCTCACTTGTGCTCGATCACACAGGCATTTAGGATGGGTATCTACCCCAAAACCAAATCAAGTGACACACACACAAAAAATCCCATCCTGATTCTGAGCAAGCTTCTAGACCCAATGGCTGGTTTAGACAAAATTCAAGGGATAGAAACAAGTTAAATGTCAGCGTGAGAGAGTAATCACCCAAATTCGGCATAAATGACCTGGTTTCACCAACGAGTAAATGGTATGAAAAAAATGGCCCCAAGTGGATAGGGTTGAAGCTGGGTGAGGAGTTCCTGGGGATTCGTGGTTTTGAGAATGTCTGAAATTTCAAAAGCGAAAAGAGAAGCAAGAGAGAGAATACCATGCATATTGAAGAGAGAAAAGAAATCCCATGGCTGTTAAAGCTCCGATTCTGGGGTCTCGCCCTAGACTCGCCCTGGGGATGGGGCCCGAGTACCCGCATTTTTAAGCGGGGACTCGGAGGTGTTCTGTAAGCCCTCGGCGAGCGCCTGGTTCAGTGAGCCCGGGGACAGCCGGACAACGGAATACGCGGGCACAGAAAACCAGGAGCCGGGTCTTCCTGCATGCCCCTCGGGCAGAGGTACCACCAGGAGCTGGTGGTACAAGCTGGACACCTGGCAGAGGCAGGCCCCCGACTCCTGTTCTGACATTTTTTTAAGTTATTTTATTTTTTTTTGAAGATTTTTAAAATTTATTTGAGAGAGACTGAGAGAGTGAGAAAAAAAGAGCATGAGTGGAGGGAGGGGCAGAAGGAGAGGGAGAAGCAGGCTCCCCACTGAGTGTGGAGCCCGGCCAGGGGCTGGATCCCAGGACCCTGGGATCATGACCTGGGCCGAAGGCAGACGCTTAACTGACCGAGGCACCCAGGTGGCCCAGATGTTGATGTTGTCTTGTTAACCAGCAGTGGTGACCTTGCTCCCTTGGGTTAAGGTGCCGTCCATGGCTTTCTCCATTGTGAAGTTACTATTGTTCCCTTCTAACAGTCACTTTGTTAGGAGTGAGACCCTGAGTCCAGCCCACTCCCAACAGCGAGGGGAATGAAGCCCCACCTCCAGGAGGGACAGTATGAAAGCACTTGGGGACTGCGCAATCATTCATAAGTATTTTGGGGTAGATACTTCGAGGCTATGGAAACACCCTGCTTCTGCTTAAAGTCTCCCCACTAATTTTAGCAATCATCAATCACATCTGTGCTATTTTAATGATGACTTTCCATTTCCCTCATTCCTTCTAGATTAACTGGGATCCTTTTATAAGTAAGAGCTGTCCTAGCCACCGTCTGTTTATTCACTTACCTACTGATAGGAGTATGGACTCATGGACATTTGTTCTATTCTTTGGGTTAGAATCCAATGCTGCTGTTATTTATTTTGCTGTTCAACTGCTCCAACTTCAGCCACTGGGAGCTCTTCGGGATGGCTCCTATGAACCCCTGACATGCCCCCCGCCCCTTGCTAAAACACTTCCTTACTTTCTAGCACCACAAGATGTGATCCCCTTTACTTTTTTTTTTTCTGGAACATTTTGAAGCAAACCCCAGGTGTCTTTGTAGTTCCCCTGCAGCAGCTTCCCTATGCCACAGCAACTACGCCACGAATACACCTGCCAAGTTAACAATAATGCCTTCAGTCTTTTCCATTTGTTTAGATCACACAGGATAACGTCCATACATTGTCCCTGAAACAGACCAACCAAGCTCACAGTGAGCTGTAACCACCCTGACTCCTTTCCGCTGACGGCCCCTCTCCCTGCTCCACAGGGAGGTAACTGCCACTGTGGCCTTGGGTGTGTTTCCTTCCAGGCCTTTCTGCTACACCGTCCCACATCACCCATTACCTAACCTTCTGTGTGGTTGCTGGGCTTCATTTATTAATTTCAAAGAGGAGGAGAAAGCTCCCTGGGGGACTCTGATGCGCCACCAACCTGCTCCCCCAGCTTTCTCATGGGGTGGTGCTGGCTCCTCAGGCAAGGTGGGGGGTGGGGCAGTGTAAACGGGGTGGCTGCGGGGGAGGGGGCTCTGGCTGCCCCAGCTCCTCCCAGAAGCCCACAGCTGGGGCCCAGTGTCTGGACAGCTCTGCCTTCCAAACACAATACTACAGCTGCTGGTGGCATCTGGGTCTTCAGGGAGCGGCTTGGGGTCATCCAACTCTGCCTCTGCAGCTCTGAGAGGTGAAGAACTGCAGCTCAGTGAGTTACGACCCAAATCTGTCTCAATGAGGAGAGAGCCTGAGCGTATGTACAAAAGTATAAGAGCATCTGAGTTTCCTTTTCCACAGTGATCTGCCTCCTGTGCCCATCTTTCTGGAGGGTCATTCAGGCCTGGGTTCGAATCCTGACCCTGTGTGCCCTTGGCCAGCTAGGAGACTCTGGCGGCCGAGCCGCAGTTTCCTCATTTGTAAACGGGAATCCTCACGCATCCCTGAGACCAGAGCTTAGAAGTGATGTCTGTAAGGCGGTCAAGTGCTGGCTCCATGGAGATGCTCTGTAATGTCACCGTGGCCGTGTCACCTCCTCCTCCAAGTGCCGCGGAGCAACCCTCTCCGCCACTGCGTGTCAGCGCTCCGAAGGGTCAAGTTTACCTGCAGCACTGGGCCCCTGCTGATGGTTCCCAAGGGAGCGGAAGGCAGGGGTAGACCAGAGGCTGGACCTGGCCACACCCGGACGCCTGACCGTCTTTGCCCTGAGACCAGGAGAGGCTGCAGGGTAGGATGGAAGCGACCAACAGGAGCAGACAAGGAGGGAAGCTTTCTTCAGGCCACCTGCCTGATGTGGACTGGCCCAAACATGGAAATAGGAAGGCCACGTACCCTATGGGTCTGGTTTAAGGGATCCTGCTCTGAGCCAGACCCATGCCGGGCACCTAGCAGTGACGGAGATGGCCCCAGGTCCTGCCCTCCCAGGCCAGTGGGGAATATAGACCCATCACTGGGCAGCAGTGGCCCTGAGTGGGCAGGGCTGGGGGAGCCCAGGGCAGGTGCCTAATCCAGACTAGGGGATATTAGGGAGGGCTTCCTGAAGGAAGGACAGCAAAGCTATTGTCTCAAAGATGGAAAAATGAGCCAGAAGAATATGTTCGGGTTGGTCAGGAATCACCACGGGTCCCACTGTACAGATGAGGAACTGATGCTTAGAAAGATCAAGCTGCTTGCCCAAGGTCACACGGGAAGGAAATGGCAAAGTGCTAGCTGTCCCTCATCATGTTTTCCCTTTTTCCGTAAGAACAAATCCCAAACGTTCGTTGGGCATAGGGCCTCATTTCTCAGCCTGCCCTGGAGCCATGAGGTACGGCTCTGTGCAATGCTCTCGCCCACGGCAAGTATGCGTAGGGGGAGTGTCAGGCTTGGGGCTGTGTCCTCTCTCCTGCTGCTCGGAGCTGAACACGGTGGCCTGCGCTCTAGCAGCCATCTTGGACCGTGAGGGTGAGGCCCCCTGGAAATGGCAGAGCAGAGGGTGCAAGGAGCCTGTACCCCCTAATGCATTTATGGAACTGCTGCCCAGCCCTAGACACCCCCCACCCCAGGAATTTTCACCTGCATAAAACAGGCTTAAGTCATTGTTAATTTGGGTTTCCTGCCGCTTGCAGCCAAAGCAAATCTAAACACAGTTTGGATGATTACAAGTTTGCCCTGTGATGTGATGTAAGGTGCCATCTGTTGAGGGCTCGTTCTGTGTCTGACGTGTTTTACACACGGTGGCCTTTCATGTAATCCTCACTGCAGCCCCAGGCACGTTCCTGTTCTGCAGATCAGACAGGCAAATACACTTGCCCAGGACTGCACAGTGAGCAAGAGACAGGGCAGGATGTGAACCCTGCTCCCCCTAATTCCGGATCCTGCGTGTGCCCCACTTCAGAGCCCCAAGACCCTCCATTGATCCTTCTAGGACAGAGCAGCAGGGGAGGGATCGGACCAGGTTGGGTGGAAGGTGCCTACCTTCATAGGCCTTGGCTGCATTCACCAGGCTGGACCACTCAAGGCCAGCAGCCGTGTCAGGCAGGGGCATCATCCCGGGGTCAAGGCGCCGCAGCGGCCGGTCCCGCCCGTCCGCCAGCGAGAGCTCTGAGGCAGAGATGGTGGCTGGGTAGGAAGAGCGGAGAGGGGAGATGGGGGGAGGATGACAACGTGAAGGAAACAAAGACATTCATCCATTCTGTTTTACTTTCTGGGTAGCTCTATAATGCTA
>NW_027747976.1:0-304 GCF_054177405.1 Leptonychotes weddellii | reverse complement strand
ATCGGGCTCCCTGCTTGGCAGGGAGTCTGCTTCTCCCTCTGACCCTCCTCCCTCTCATGCTCTCTGTCTCTCATTCTCTCTGTCTCAAATAAATAAATAAAATCTTTTAAAAAAAAATTATTTCCAGAATGCACAAATAGCGCAATGTGTTAAAAAATGCCTCAAATATAACATTCATCAAATTGCTAGGAAAAGGATGAAAAAGCAACTTTTTAGTGTAAAGAAGCTTCATAAGGATTAGTAATCAAGGAGGATTTTTAACAACAATCAATACAGATAACTATTGTTTTTCCATAGTCATATT
>NW_027747975.1:0-304 GCF_054177405.1 Leptonychotes weddellii | reverse complement strand
TGGTGAAGCACGTCCCCCACAGATGGAACCCTTGGAGCATGAGGTCTGTGTGCTGAGTGTGAGGAAATCAAGGGCAAGCATTTCTCCTCCAGCAAAGGTGGTTGTTCCGGTCCTGCCCAGCAGCCACGGGTGGATGCCTCGCCAATCTCAGATGTTGCCTGGAGGGGGGACCCTAGAAGGGGGCGGGAGGACACAGGCCGGAATCAGAGGGACCAGTGCTTGGAGCGGGCCTCGTGGGCACCTGCACCAACGGCCAGACCTGACAGACTCCCTTAAAGATAAGTGTTTGGTAATGCTACCCCAC
>NW_027747974.1:0-304 GCF_054177405.1 Leptonychotes weddellii | reverse complement strand
TTTTTTCAGATTCCACATATATAGTAAGATTATACAGTATTTGTCTTTCTCTGTCTGACTTACTTAACATCTCTGCCTTCAGGGTCCATCTATATTGTCACAAAAGGTAGAAATTTCTAATTTTTCTATATGTGAAATATATATATTTATATATATGAATATGTTATATAAATTATAATTATAGAAAATATATAAATTAACATATAAATATATATTTGCAGAACATATATATGATATAAAATATTACAAAATATTTTAAGCATAAAATATTATATATAAATACAAACTACATAAATATGAGCCA
>NW_027747973.1:0-304 GCF_054177405.1 Leptonychotes weddellii | reverse complement strand
TGCCCCCGCCGGGCCCCAGAGCTTCCGAACGTCTACACCCGCCGCCCGGGGTCGGCCTCCCCCGCAGCGTTTTGGAAATGCGCGGCTTCACGCCCGCCCAGCCCGCCTGCGCCCGAGTCCGCGTGTCCACCAGGTGCGGCGGCTGTGGGGGCGCGTTCGCCTCGGGGTACCTGCCCTGTGCCCTGTGCGCCCCGTCCAGACCCCCGGGTCCCCTTCGGTGCGGTGAGGACCCGGAGGACGGAGAGGCCGCGGGCGGGACTTTGCGGAGGGGGGCGGGGGTCCGGTGTGTCCTCTGAGGGTCCCT
>NW_027747972.1:0-304 GCF_054177405.1 Leptonychotes weddellii | reverse complement strand
GGAAAACTGAGGCTGTCTGGCTCTGTTGGAAGAGCATGCAACTCTTGATCTCAGGCTTGTGAGTATAAGCCCCACATTGGGTGTAGAGATTACTTAAAACTAAAATCTTAGCAGAAAGAATGAAGGAACGAAAGAAAGAACAGAAGAAAGAATGAAAGAAGGAACAAAAGGAAGGAAAGAAGGAAGGAAGGAAGGAAGGAAGGGAAGGAAGGAAGGAAGGAAGGAAGGAAGGAAGGAAGGAAGGAAGGAAGGAAGGAAGGAAGGGGCTCAGTGAGGTTCAGTGGCTGAACCAAGACCACATAGC
>NW_027747971.1:0-304 GCF_054177405.1 Leptonychotes weddellii | reverse complement strand
GGTGAGGATTCAGAGAAAGGTAAACCTTCTTAAGCTGTTGGTGGGAATTCAAACTGGTGCAGCAACTCTGGAGAACAGTACAGAGGTTCCTCAAAAAGTTAAAAATAGAACTACCCTGGGCGCCTGGGTGGCTCAGTTGGTTAAGCGACTGCCTTCGGCTCAGGTCATGATCCTGGAGTCCCCGGATCGAGTCCCGCATTGGGCTCCCTGCTTGGCAGGGAGTCTGCTTCTCCCTCTGACCCTCCTCCCTCTCATGCTCTCTGTCTCTCATTCTCTCTGTCTCAAATAAATAAATAAAATCTTT
>NW_027747970.1:0-304 GCF_054177405.1 Leptonychotes weddellii | reverse complement strand
GGTTCTCAATAATGAAGCCATGGGAGGGATATGGAGATGAGCACTGAGCAGGGCTTTGTGAGTTCATGTCTCCCATCTCTACTACCTGCAGATGGGTTCACGTTTTCGGATTCAGAAGTATAAACAAATCTTTCTCTTTTTTAAAAAAAATTTTTAATTGTTATGTTAATCCCCGTACATTACATCATTAGTTTTAGATGTAGTGTTCCATGATTCATTGTTTGTGCATAACACCCAGTGCTCCATGCACAACGTGCCCTCCTTAATACCCATCACCAGGCTAACCCATCCTCCCACCCCCCTC
>NW_027747969.1:0-304 GCF_054177405.1 Leptonychotes weddellii | reverse complement strand
TCCGCAGAGGGACTGAGAGGCACTGCCCAGGGTGCTTAAAAGCAGGCCTATAACTTCCTTCCCACCTCACATCCCCTTGCCCCTACCAGGGATGCTTGAGGTCATGTTACAACTAAACTCCTTGCACTTGAATCCTGGCCTCAGGGTGCGCTCCCGGGGGAACCCAGCCCAAGGCATAGCTATGTGTGCGCACGCGTACACACACACACACACGTGCAGACGCTGGCTCTCTTGAGCACGGTCTTCATGCTTTCTCATGCCTGAGTACCATTCTCCTGTCACTTGCCATAGAAGGGGCGTCCGC
>NW_027747968.1:0-304 GCF_054177405.1 Leptonychotes weddellii | reverse complement strand
TAACCAGGACATGACCCCGCCACTCTGCAGAAATGGCTCTTCCAATGGGGACAATTCTAGTTAAAGCTGGAGATCAAAAGGTTTTATCTGACTTTCCGTTGTGATCTAATTATCCATTTGTGAGGCTCCTCAGTGAAAATTTGCAATTGCATTTTAGGTGTTCCTAGACCTCTTTCCCTCTCCCCCTCCTATTCTCTCCCTCCCCTTAATCTTTATTATCTTTAAAGACAAAGAATATTCTCTGCATCTCTGTCCTCAGTCAGAAATTTCTGCCCCAAAAGTATTCTGAGCTATAGATTCACCT
>NW_027747967.1:0-4470 GCF_054177405.1 Leptonychotes weddellii | reverse complement strand
ATCTGGTGTGGTCTTGTACATTTTGGCTAGTTTTTCCCGAATTTCTGTCTTAGGTACTGTTGCCTTTCCGGGGTGAAGAACATCAATGACCATCTGTTTCCGCTGAAGTAGTCGGTTAGTCATGAACTTCCTGGTCCGGATAGTTACTGTGTCGTTCATGATGGCGGCCTAGCTTCAAGCAGCCGGGGAGGAAAAAAAAACTATGTATAAATAATTTTAATTTAAAACAATATTAAATATGGTAAGAGAAATAAGATGTATTTATGAAGTTAAAATATGCATTATAGGCAAAATATATCCATATTTGGTGATCTGAAGCATTAGTTTCAGAAATAACTACTAAGTACAAGAAATCTTCAAATTTACAGGATTCCCAGTCTTCCATAGAAAAATGTAATAAGAAAAAATCAAAATGTGATACTTTAGAGTAGAAGGATTCTGGACATTCTAAACATTAATGAAGTATTTTAAAGCTTAGTGCCATCATTTAAAATATTTAAAATATGTTACAGAATTTGAGAAAATATTTAAATTTCAAGCATACCTGACAATTTTAGACAGAGGCATCAAAATTGGCACCTTAAAGTGATTTTTCAAAATGCACATTTGAGTCACTTTTCCTCCCAGCTCTTAATACATATTGCTAGAAAATGGCTTTCAGAAATTACATTTAGGTATTATTTTCTTAATGTACTTTTGCCAGAATTGTATTTCTATAAAACCGTATGGTACAGATAATATGCCCACAACATATTGACAGAAAATTTTAATAATCAAGTTTTCTTATGAACCTAAAAGCAATTTTGTTGTTTGTTTGTTTGTTTTTAAGAACAAGGAAAGAGTCATTATTATAATTGTTTGGCCCATGGACATCTACCAGAAAAAAATACATAAATTCATAAAAGATGTTTAGAAATTTGTGTGACTATGAAAGTGATTCTCATTATTATTTATATAAAAATACAGAGATCCTAAATTTCAAATAAAGAAGTATAGTTAGTAAAAAAAAAACTGCACAGTTTTCACAGGTTGTATTTTAAAACCATAACATGTACTTTTTTCTTTACTAGAAGAAAAGTATCTGATATTTTATCTACCACATTATTTCTGTAAATATAAGAAAATATTTACCAAATAAAATTAATATTAGTATTGGATTAGCTATCAGCAATGGCCAGCAAGGAAGTATATATGATCCTTCACTTATAACAGTTTGACTTACAATTTTCAACTCTGTGATGGTGTAGAAACAATATGCCTTCAGTGTAAACTATACCTCATCTGGAGCTAGTGCCGTGTGGTACAATGCTCTCTCATGACAGGGGGCAGCAGCAAGCCAAAGCTCCCAGTCAGCCCTGTGACAATGAGTGTAAACAGACAACTACACTTACAACCATTCTGTACCCAGACAACATTCTGTTTTTCACATTCACTTTTTATAATATTCAATAAAGTACATGTGATAGTCAACACTTCATTGTAAATAGGTTTTATGTTAGATGATTTTGTCCAACTGTAAGCAAATGTAATTGTTCTGAGCATGTTTAAGGTAGGCTAGGTGAAGCTACAATGTTTAGTAGATTAGGTATATGAAGGCATTTTCAAACTTAGAGTATTTTCAACTTGCAGTGGGTTTACCAGGACATAACCCCATTGTAAGTTGAGGAAGATCTGTATAGCTTTTGTTCTCTCAATCAAAACTTTGTTTCATTTTCTATATACCTCTATGGGCTTCAGTAGCTTAATAAACCTGATTATGTCATTCTGTCAAAAATTCTGACAATATACTCCAGAATATTTTTCTAAAGCTTTTTAGTACTGAAATTTTAATAGAGCTTCTTTAAGAACTCCTTATTAGATTTACTTCTTCCTTTGGGAAAGAAATGGAATGAACTAACATTTCATTCATCTCCTTTAATGATTTCAAGATCAGTAAGAATAGAAAGCAAGCAGAGAAAAGTTTCTAAAGAATTTTTGGATAGTTTGTAGCTGGACCTATTGAATACTGAACAGCAAAGAAGCTACTGAAATGCTCAAATACACAGTGTCCAGTCCACATTATCTAACTTGAACCTAAGAAAGTAAAATGAATACTCAATTTGGTAATATTGCCTCTGTTACTACTTGTCATAGTTACACCGAAATCTAATGGTAGTGATCTTTTTTTTTTTAAAGATTTTATTTATTTATTCATGAGAGACAGAGAGAGAGAGAGAGGCAGAGGGAGAAGCAGGCTCCCAAGGAGCAGAGAGCCCGATGTGGGACTCGATCCCAGGACCCTGGGATCATGACCTGAGCCGAAGGCAGATGCTTAACCATCTGAGCCACCCAGGCGCCCTAATGGTAGTGATCTTAATACTTTAAATACCTTTTATATTTTGCATAGCATGGAGGATAATAAAACCACTGAAAATAATAATTAAGACATGACAAGAGGAAATATATTAGAGGAAATATATATCACTCAATATGAGCAAGAAATATTCAATAGAGACATTTTTTGAAAATTAGAACTAGAGATTCTCAAGGGAGAAAAGATAACAGAGGAGTAGGGGACCCTATCCCACCGGTCCCCTGAAATGAACTGCATATCTACCAGACCACTCTGAACACTCACAAAATCAGTCTGAGATGTAAGAAGTTATATCTGGATCTCTACAAACAGATTATCGCAGACATTTGGTTTTGAGGTATGAAGTGGGGAGCCGTGATTCCATGGGCAGATATCAGAAGATAAATGGAAGGAGGAGGGAGCTGTGGGGATCCTGCACTGCCAGTAAATGAAAGCCTCCTGCTCTGGGGACGGGGCACAGACTCACAGACCGGTAGCAGCAGGGGAAGGACTTTAGGGCAGGCCCCTGGACTGAAACCCAGAGTGGTGGGCCTGCCCATGGGAACTGGGGGTGGCTGCAGTTTTAGAAGCACAAAAGGCAGAGATGTGCCCGACCTGGAAGCTGAGGGGTGCACAACCCTGGATCCTGCAATTTTTAGCAGCACAGACAGAAACTGAAATATTGTGTCCTGGAGAGCTCATTGAAGAACAGACTGCGATCTCTGTTCTGAGGGAGAGGGTTGGAAATGGTCTCTTCTATTCTGACTCTTGGATGAGACGCAGAAAGCCGCCAGGGAAAGCTGCCAGAGAACAAAAGCACCCCAAAACCAGTTTTCACTGAGCCCATCCCCCTCCACAGGAGGCAGGACAACTCTGCCCAAAAAAGGTTGCCTGAGTAACAGTGCAGCAGGGCCCTCCTCCAGAAGACAGGCTGGGAGAACAAGAGGCCAACAACCCTAAGGTCCTTATAAAACAGGTGTATCTTGCTTGGGTTGTGGTCAATAATTTGGACTCTGTACACTCCCTCAACCACCCCTCAACAGAATGACTAGGAGGAGGAACTCCCAAAATAGGAAAGACTCAGAGACTGTAACTTCTGCCACAGATTTACAAATGGATACAGATATAACCAAGATGTTGGAAATGGAATTCAGGGTAACAGTTATGAAGACAATAGCTAGAATGGAGAAATCAATTAAGGGCAACATAGAGTCTCTAAGGGCAGAAATGAAAGCTGAAGTGGCAGAACTTAAAAATGCTATCAATGAGATCCAATCTAATCTAGATACTCTAACAGCTAGGGTAAATGAGGCAGAAGAACAGATTAGTGATCTAGAAGACCAATTGATAGAAAAGGAGGAAAAAGAGGAGGCCTGGTAGAAACAGCTCAAAATCCATGAAAACAGAATTAGAGAAATAAGTGATGCCATGAAACGTTCCAATGTCAGAATTATTGGAATCCCTGAGGGGATGGAGAGAGAGAGAGGACTAGAAGATATATTTGAGCAAATCCTAGCTGAGAACTTCCCTAATCTGGGGAATGAAATAAACATTCATGTCCTAGAGGCAGAGAGGACCCCTCCCAAGATCAAGGAAAACAGACCAACGCCCCAGCATGTAATAGTAAAACTCGCAAATCTTAGAACCAAGGAAACCATCTTAAGGGCAGTTAGGGGGAAGAGATTCCTTATGTACAGAGGGAGGAACATCAGAATAATGTCAGACCTATCCACAGAGACCTGGCAAGCCAGAAAGGGCTGGCAAGATATATTCAGGGTACTAAATGAGAAGAACATGCAGACAAGAATGCTTCATCCAGCAAGTCTGTCATTTAGAATGGATGGAGAGATGCAGAGCTTCCAAGACCAGCAGAAACTGAAAGAATATACGCCAGCCCTGCAAGAAATATTAAGGGGGGTTCTATAAAAGGAGAAAGGCCCCAAGAGTGATATAGAACAGAAATTTACAGAGACAATCTATAGAAACAAGGACTTCACAGGCAACTTGATGACAATAAATTCATATCTTTCAATAATCACTCTCAATGTGAATGGCCTAAATGCTCCCATAAAACAGCACAGGGTTGCAAGATTGGATAAAAAGACAGGACCCATCCATATGCTGTCTATAAGAGACTC
>NW_027747966.1:0-14114 GCF_054177405.1 Leptonychotes weddellii | reverse complement strand
TCTTTTTTTTTTTTTTTAAGATTATTTATTTATTTATTTATTTGAGAGAGAGAATGAGAGAGAGAGAGAGCACATGAGACGGGGAGGGTCAGAGGCAGAAGCAGACTCCCCGCCGAGCCGGGAGCCCGATGCGGGACTCGATCCATGAGACAGAGAGAATGAGCGAGAGAGAGCACATGAGAGGGGGGAGGGTCAGAGGCAGAAGCAGACTCCCCGCTGAGCAGGGAGCCCGATGCGGGACTCGATCCAGGGACTCCAGGATCATGACCTGAGCCGAAAGCAGTCGCTTAACGAACTGAGCCACCCAGGCGCCCCCCACTTCTCTTTCTAAGCACAGAGTCCTGCAATGACTTTCACGTTGCAAAGGCGCACCCTCTCAGAGGCCCGGGTGATGTGGACGGCAGCGTCAGGACTGAGTGTTTGAATGTGCCTCCCATTCAGTGGCCATTCAGTAGTAACTTGTTCTGACAGCCCAGGACAACGTTTCCTGTGTTAAATTTATGCTCTTGTGAAAAGAACAGTGTCTGCCAAATTATCAACGCGTTGCCAGGGTGGTACTTAACTTTTAAAAACCGCTTTTGGGGCGCCTGGGTGGCTCAGTCGTTAAGCATCTGCCTTCGGCTCAGGTCATGATCCCAGCGTCCTGGGATCGAGTCCCGCATCGGGCTCCCTGCTCTTTGGGAGCCTGTTTCTCCCTCTGCTTCTCTCTCTCTCTCTCTCTCTGTCTCTCATGAATAAATAAATAAAATCTTTAAAAACAACAACAACAACAAAAACCGCTTTTGATGGTGGTGGAAAAGGTGTGGAAGTTTCCTAAATCTTGAGCTGTTTTCCTGTTTGTCCCTTTGGTTTTTGGGTTTGTTTTTTGTTTTTTCTTTGTGTGTGTATGTGTGTGTGTTTTACTACTGACCTTTTCCTTCTGACTTCTTGGAAACAGTAGAAGGGGAAAAGAACATTAGGATAGCAATTTTGGGGTGATAGGTGACTACATGGACAACCAGGTGACATATGAGGCACTTGAATTAGAAATGGTTCTGAAACATTGACCAAAATATTTTTTATTCGTCATAACATCGTTTGTTTTTTCTCAGTTGAATTTCAGTAAGAAAGGTGAGAATGATTTAACTTTTGGTTAAAGAGAATTTATAGAAGGGATATGGTTTCATTATCCCTACAGAGAAGCATGCAGAGCATGGTCCCCTATGGGTGGTATTAAAACAGGTTCTAGGACATTGGGTGGGAAATTTATTTGGACTATATTTAGATGTTTATTTTGGTTATGTGTATATGTGGATAGTTCTGGGGAAAACTCGGCCAGAGGAAAGTTACCCATATTTTTTCCTACACAGAGCATGCTAGGAGACCATGAAGAAACTGCTCTGTACCAAGAATGGGGCACATGGCCTGATGAAAGCAGGGACCTGGGGTTTACTTAAGACACATTGAGGGGCGCCTGGGTGGCTCAGTCATTGAGCCTCTGCCTTCGGCTCAGGTCTTGATCCCAGGGTCCTGGGATCGAGCCCCACATCGGGTTCCCTGCTCCGCGGGAAGCCTGCTTCTCCCTCTCCCACTCGCCCCACTTGTGTTCCCTCTCTCGGTGTGTCTCTCTCTGTCAAATAAATAAAAATCTTAAAAAAAAAAAAAAAGACACATTGATTAAGGAGCTGTGGGTACCAGACACGGTAGGTTCTTGACAAATTATTAAATAATTGTTTGGTCAAATGACGCATTTTCTTCCTCAAGTGCTTCCAATCTGTCCGTCAATGAGAAGCAAAGCAGGACCAAGTGATTGATCAGTTTCTGTGAATAACAGTTATACTGTACTTTTTTTTTTTTTTTAAGATTTTATTCATTTATTTAAAGAGCGGGGGTAGAGGGAGAGAGAGAATCTCAAGCAGGATCCGCACTGAGCGTGGAGTCTGATGCACAGTCCATCTCAGGACCCTGACATCATGACCTGAGCCAAAGTCAAACATTAGATGCTTAACTGATGGAGCCACTCTGGTGCCCCTCACACTGTACTTTTTAGACTTCTGGACCTATTTCAAGACTGCTGAATCTCACACTGGGAAACCAAAATACCCAGATACGTGTCAAAGCCTTAAACTCTGGCCATACCCTTCCACTCAGATTTTGTCTCTAGAATTTGTTCTAAGGAAATAGTTGTAGATGTACCCAAAGTTTCAGCTGAATGGATGTCTAGCTCAGCATTGTTTATAATAATGAAATTTGGAAATGACTCACATAAAGGGTTGGTTAAATAACACATGTTAAAGCCAAATATATCATTTAAAGTGGTGCTGAAGAAGAACATTTGGCGGCATGGAAAAATGTTGACAATATACTGTTAAGGAGAAAAAGATTAAAAAATGATATGCACATGACTGTATTGTCAATAAAGAATATATATTCACACTTCGAAAAACAGACTTAATTATGTGGCAAAATGTTAATGGTTATCTCGAGTTGGTGAGATTATGAGTTGTAAGTTATCTTATTTTGAATGTTTATAATGATCACATTTCTTTTGCAGGGAAAAAAATATACTACTTTAAAAAACTGCATAAAAGACATTAAATGAGGGGCGCCTGGGTGGCTCAGTCGTTAAAGCGTCTGCCTTCGGCTCAGGTCATGATCCCAGGGTCCTGGGATCGAGCCCTGCATCGGGCTCCCTGCTGAGCGGGGAGCCGGCTTCTCCCTCTCCCTCTGCCTGCTGCTCCCCCTGCTTGTACACTCTCTCTTTCTGTCAAAAATAAATAAAATCTTAAAAAAAAAAAAAAAGAAAGACATTAAATGAGAATCTCCTTTTAAATGAAAGCTCAGATAGAGGAGTAGTTCTATAGTAACCTCCAGCAGCTCAATATGATTGCACCTCAAATAGTGATCACGTAAGTAGAGGGAAGATGTTTGACCTTGGGACCTCTGCGTTTTCTAAAATCTGGAGTTTAGTATTGATTAAAAAGAACAAAAAAAGTTACCTAGAAACAATGTTTCCTCCCTTACAACTCTGAAATACACCCCGGAATTAACTCCCTTTCCATCAGGCAGGAAAACGGTCATGCATACAACTGCCATGATTCTAGCAAGTGCCTATATGGTGTATGGCATATAATGAATGCTAATGGAGGGGGATAGAAGGGTACTTTTGTTGTAATGAACGTGCGATTTTATTTCCCTTATTTTCAAGACATGAAATAGCAATCCTTGCAAGAACTGCTAAACAGAGAGCTTTTTTTTGAGTCTACCATATGATTCTTGATGTTAGATTTTCATGAAAAAACAATTTGGCAATTGTTTTGGAGATTCAGCAGTCTTGAAATAGGTCCAGAAGTCTAAAAAGTACAGTGTGAGGGGCACCGGAGTGGCTCCATCAGTTAAGCATCTAATGTTTGACTTTGGCTCAGGTCATAATGTCAGGGTCCTGAGATGGACTGTGCATCAGACTCCACGCTCAGTGCGGATCCTGCTTGAGATTCTCTCTCTCCCTCTACCCCCGCTCTGAGGCAGCATGAACGGGGCAGCATGAACGGTAGAGGACCTATGATCTCTTTGGGTAGGGGGGCTACTTTTGTGTATGGGGGTTGCTGATGGTAAGAGAGGTGGGGAGGTTGACAGATATTTCTGGGAGGGCTGAGGGTGATTATACTGCACTGTGCACACCTCATTCTAATTAACATTATTGTGGCTATTGACTAGCTGGCTGGACTGGAAGAAAAATGGATTGTGCGGTGGCATAGATAGCTAATATTTCCACAACACTTTTGCTTCCACGTACATTATTACATTCAATCCTTTTCACGATCTTGTGAATATTACTACTTAGAAATGAGGAACGTGACTAAACCCAATACATAAATCTGTGATACAGCTGAGATTTGAACCCAAGTCTCGGACACCAAATCCTATTCTTTCCCACAATTTTCTGCTACTTGGAGTCTCATTAGGGATAAAGTACTACCTAATATTTGGCCAACAATTTCCTGGATTAAGCTGACACGGTTAGCTTTTATGGGTTGGAAAACATTTTACTAGGGGCGCCTGGGTGGCTCAGTCAGTTAAGTGTCTGCCTTTGGCTCAGGTCATGATCTCAGGGTCCTGGGATCGAGCCCCGCATCGGTCTCCGTGCTCAGCGGGGAGCCTGCTTCTCCCTCTCCCCCCTCTCTCGCTATCTCTCTCTCAAATAAATAAATAAAATCTTAAAAAAAAAGAAAAGAAAACAACGTAATAGATATCTCTTTTACATGGTATATTTTAAACAGGTATTTCTAGATTTTTTTCAATTACTTACTTTACATTGGCTTTGAAGGTACATATTAATGTGATATTGTTTTACAACATGAACAAAGTTTTAAATTTATGGCATCCCTAAAAAAATTTGCAAACAACCTCAGTGGATTGAATATTTGATCCTTTTGTAATTCGAGGATCTGAGATTGGATAAATAGGTCAGACTTTAATGGCAGACAATGGAAATAGACGACATGAATCTTGAGTACCTAATTCTGTGTGAGAAATTATCCATGTGGCAGAGTTGCAGTATATTTTCTGTGATTCGAGACTCAGTTTGGATACTGATTTAGCAAGCGGCAAGTTAGGGGTTATACTGGGAGTTCTTGAGAAAATTTGACATCATTATGGAAGTCTCTAAGGAATTGACACATATGATTTTACTACTCCCCAAATTACTTTGGAGGGCTAGATATTCCATTTGTGTCATTTACTGCCATCATTATGACTAACGACAGTGTTAAGGAGAAACTGAGGCCCTGAACTTAAGAGGTGAAGTGTCTGGGGCCACATGAATAGAGAAGGCTCACGGCCCATCCTTTGAATGGGAAGATAACTTACACACTAAAGTCTTAGGAGTCAAAGACAGACCAGAGTAATGGCCCTCAAACTTTATGAGGGTGAGGACCCCTTGTTAATATCAAAGAATTTAATGAGCCTCATGTGATAGTCGTTGTACTTTTAATTATCTCCCTGCTGGAAACTACTTGGTATGGGCATGCATTTGCAACCCCCTTGTAATTACTCTCTAAGGATCTGTAGCCTACAAGATAGGAGTCGCTGGAGAGGATTTTGGTGCCCTACCCGGACACTAACACTCCAAATATTCTTGCTTTCAACTGCCTCTGATCTTCTCACCTTCTCTGTCTGAGTCAGGACTGTGAGGGTGAGCTCTCTGAGCAAACCTCTTAGACATCTGAATCTAGCCTCCAAGAAAACTCCAGTGGGGTCAGTCACACAGAATCCTCTTGTGCTTGGTAAGTTCCTGGTGAGTTCCTGGTGAGAGACTTTTGACTGATGAATTGGTTCCTCTCTTTGTATTAGTGAACTTCGAGGTAATCATTGGGAAGCTGTAACTTGCCAATTTCTCTTTTGAAATAAATTATGCAGAAATATAAATTAGTTTCCAGACCTGGTAACAAATTCCGCCCCCCCCCCACCTTACATGTGTTTTCTAACTTTTTCATAATCTTATGTAGTATTTGTATAACAAAAATGAGTTTGGAAGTACACAATTGTAATTTCTCTATTTGGGACTCTGTGTTTTTCTTCTTTCTTTCTGCCATTCTTATTCTTCTTTGCTGATGCTAATAGAAGCAAGCACGCTACTAATTATGTTTGTGTAAGACCACAGTGGCCTGGAGAAGGATCGTGTGCCCTTAGGGTATGCTTGCATCTAAATGGGTAAGACTGGAGAACATGTTTGTGGGTTGGTGGATGTTTTGGAAACTGTCTACCAAATTGATCCGTATTGTGTATAAAAACAATAATTTTCCAGGCAGAGCTTTTTGTTGTTGTTACTTTTATTGTCTGTCAAGCTCAGTGGTAGCTCAGTGTGATCTCTGTGATAAGAGCAGTTGACAATTGGGATAGAGGAAGGAATGGCTCGCCTCTGATACGCTGGCTCTGTGGGAGGTCGGGGGTTTGTGTGGCACCAACACGATAATCAGAAGTGAAATTTTGCCCATGTGATATAGACACTCTGCTTGGGCTTGGCTGGTTCCTCTCTTTGTAGGATAGATTAAGCTGTTTTTTCTTGTGCTGTTTATTAGCTCTGCCTGACCTCATTCCTATCACCCAGAATATGAAAACTTAGTGTCCTAAGTTCTCTGGCTGAGGTCACCATGTCCTGAAATAAACAGTATTTCACACGAGCAGAGCGTGCAGGGAGGTGAAATGGCAGTGAACTTACTCCATGGGTCAAGTTCTGTCTGCCACGGGCTTTTCCAGACAGGTCCTGGATTGGATTGTCCAGCTGTCCAGTTTCTTTTCTTTTCTTTTTTTCTAAAGATTTTATTTGACAGAGACAGACACAGCGAGAGAGGGAACACAAGCAGGGGGAGTGGGAGAGGGAGAAGCAGGCTTTCCGCGGAGCAGGGAGCCCGACGCGGGGCTCGATCCCAGGACCCCGGGATCATGACCTGAGCCGAAGGCAGACGCTTAACGACTGAGCCACCCGGGCGCCCCAGCTGTCCAGTTTCTTAAGGAAAAATACTTCCAATCTCAAGAGGCTAGAGCTAGAGAATGCTTCCAAGTATCTGACACCAGTATCTAAGCTAAGTCGCAATTGGTGATTCATTCATGTATCTGCAGGCGCAGGTCTCAGTGGTTTGTGGTCTAGAGGAAATTCTGGTGACTCAGTTGCCCTTACCTGTTTCATGGCCAAGTTTGTCCCTTCACCTGCAATGTACAAGGAGGCAGCAACTCAAGATCCCGTAGGCCGTTGCCATGCTCTACACTCCTCAGCCTCTAGTTGGGTCCAAACAATATGGCACACTCACGGGAAGGCGGGATGGTGTGGTGGTTAGAGGCATGACCTTGTTTGAGTCCCAGCTCTGCGACTGACGAGCCGTGTAACCTTGGGCACTTCACTCTCTCTGTGCTTGTTTCCTCATCTGTAAAATGGGGAGAGCGCTAGTACGTTTACCTCCGTGGATTGTTGCAAGGATTAAATGAGTCAGTGGAGGTCCGCCACTTAGAATCATGCTTGGCGCATGGCGCATGGTTGAGACACGTTAACAGCTATCGTTTTGCTCTATACATGGTATTGAGCACTTTCTTCTTCAGTCCTACGTTCCTAGTGATCCTTTCTGCTCCACCGGTAGAGAAAGAAGCTTCCCTTTCCCTTTCGTTAGAGGGCTCCTACAGCAGAGTGGCCAGGATGGTCCCCCCAGCTGCATGGGGCTTCGGAGCCCTTGAAATGTGGCTAGTCGGATTGGAGATGCGCTATAAGCCTGAAATGCACTTTGAGGGGCGCCTGGGTGGCTCAGTCGTTAAGCGTCCTGAGATTAAGCCCTGCATCGGGCTCTCTGCTCAGCAGGAAGCCTGCTTCTCCCTCTCCCACTCCCCCTGCTTGTGTTCCCTCTCTCGCTGTCTCTCTCTCTCTCTCTGTCAAAAAAATAAATAAATAAAATCTTTTAAAAAAATGCACTTTGAAATGTAAACACGTACATGAGAAAAAGAACTTAAGACACTCTATCAATAATTATGTTGCCTACAGGGGCGCCTGGGTGGCTCAGTCGTTAAAGCGTCTGCCTTCGGCTCAGGTCATGATCCCGGGGTCCTGGGATCGAGCCCCGCATCGGGCTCCCTGCTCCGCGGGAAGCCTGCTTCTCCCTCTCCCATTCCCCCTGCTTGTGTTCCCTCTCTCGCTGTGTCTCTCTCTGTCAAATAAATAAAATCTTTAAAAAAAATAATAATAATTATGTTGCCTACATGTTGAAACAATAGTTTTGAATATATTGGGTCAAAGGAAATAAATTACTAAGTGAATTTCTCATGTCTTTTAAACTTTTGTGTTTCAATGTGGCCACTAGAAAAAAATTTTATTGTGGTGAAATCTACATAAGATAAATTTACCATTTTAATCATTTTTAGGGGTACCATTCAGTGGCCTTAAGTCTGCTCACATTTCTACAGTCATTGCCTCCATCTGAAGAACTTACTCGCCTTTCCAAACTCAACCTCTGGTCCTGTTGAGTGCTCAAACCTCCACCTCTGTCCCCCCCAGTCCCTGGGAACCGCTACCTCTTGGCTTCTTGTCCCCATTAATTTGATTATTCTAGGTGCCTCATATAAGTGGAATCATACAATATATCTACCTTTCTGTGACTGAATTACTGAGCATATTTTCTTCAACTTTCGCTGGACTCTGGCTTGTTCCCACCTTTTGGCTATTGCAAATAATGTGGAAAATTTGAATCACCTATGTGGTGTGTGTTTTATTTCTATCGGAAAGTGCTGCGCTAGGGTGTTGATAAATTTCAAAAGGGTGGCCTCTAATCAGTGCTTGGAAACGCTGCCCTGGTTTGCCCCTGAGGCCTGTTGCTGATCCAGTTTGCGGGCCACACTCCTGTCTTCCTCCTTGCTGTGCCCCGGGGGTCCTGCCATTCTCTCTGCAGTGTTACTTCTCTTTGCCTTTTCCCTGTGTTTGCTTTCCCTGAGGTTGCTCCCTCATCTGTGGGAATTCTCAGGAAAACCTGGTTCTCAATAGAAGTTCCTACAGGTCACTGGGTTGGGCCATGGGGCACGTGAAGATTTTATCTTCTCCCCCAGAGTCAGGGACCCTGGCCTTGAGTCTCATATGGCTGAGGACAGGCTTGTGTTTGGGCTGTGGGGTAAGGAGGGCAGACAGAGGCTTAGCTTCATTTCATGGATAAGGAGACACACTCGTTCGGAGGATGGCGGCTTTCAAAAGGCATTCATCTGGGACCCAGAGGTGCGTCTTCTGACTCCAGGAGTGGAGTAAAGAGCTTTTTAGAAGGCAGAACTTAGTGTTTTATTTTTGTACGTAAAGCAGTGTTACTTTGGGCTAAGGGTCTTTGGTTTCTGAAAATGCTTCATAGCCTGCTTTGGTCCCAACTAAATGTGGTTAGAGCTACGTGGGGAGCGTAAATTGTTTCTAACCGTTGTGTGGATGAGCACTGAAATAATTATTCAGCTTGACGAATCCCCTTTGGTTTCAGGGACTTCAGTGATTCCTTTCATATATTCCCTTTTTTTTTAAGATTTATTTATTTATTTGAGAGAGAGAGAAAGAGAGGGAGAGAGAAGGAGAGGGAGGGAGAGAGTGAGAGACAACCCATGGGGAGGGGCAGAGGGAGGGAGAGAGGGAGAGAACCAGACTCCATTAAGTGTGGAGCTGGATGCAGGGCTCGATCCCACGACCCTGAGATCATGACCTGAACCAAAATCAGGAGTCGGATGCTCAACCAACTGAGCCACGCAGGCAGCCCCCCTTTTTTTTCTTAAAGATTTATTCATTTATTTTAGAGAGAGAGCACAAGCGGGAGGGGCAGAGGGAGAGGGAGAGAGTATCTCAAGCAGATGTGTGCTGAGTGTAGATCCCTACTTGGGGCTCTATCTTATGACCCTGAGATCACATCCTGAGCCAAAACCAAGAGTTGGGTCCCCAACCTACTGAGCCACCCAAGTGCCCCTCCCCTAAAACATTTCTAATACAGATGAAGAAGTGGAGTCTGACCTAAATACTCCTCTCTTTCGCTATGTAAGGATTTCTCATTGGTTTTTTTGAACACTTCAAATATTTTTGCTTTACTAATTTCCTTGCTGGGCCTCTGTGGATCATCTTACACATACTCTGGGCTGCAGGTACCTTACTTTGGAGACTGCTACATGGTTTTTAAACTGGAAGGATGCAAAATCCCAAGGGTGTAAGTAATTTGTTCTGCTCTTATTAATGCTAGGGAAGAATTACTACTATAGCTGAAACTATCAATTTCCTTAAACCAAAACCTACAGCAAAGTATTAGAAATACTGTAAATATTGTACAGGAATTATCCAAAGATGGGTTTTTTTTTTCTTCCCCAGATGAGTATTACACTGGCAAAGTGACAAGATGTTGCAAACATACATTGTTTTCATTGTATTTCTCCATGTACACACTTGTTTACTATCACTAGTAATCATTACTGCATGAAAACTTCCAGGCTGGCAATGTTACCAACAATAAGACACAGAAGATCTTCTTTCAGGCTCTGTTTGATGGCAAATGTACAAATCATGGGCCAACGTGGTGGGATCAAGCCAGGGCGGTTACTTGCAAGACATTGGATATGAATCCTCATGCTGAAGAAAAGGATTCCAACCTTTCTATGTGTCTCTATCTGATATTAATTATTTGTGCTTTAAAAAAAATGACTCATCTAGGAACTTTTCCAGATTTTAGAAGTTTCTAGATGCAGCCCTCCGCAGGGAGAGCTCCTCAGAGCTGCACAGGGTCTGCTTAGATGTTACATGACTGGAGGTGGCCTTTCTCTGCTGCTCCCCCTGTCGTGTTTGGAGGATTAGTGTAATTAGGGCCTGTGTACAGCACTTTGACATTCTCAGATGAAAAGTGCTGGATGAGCGTAAAATTTTATAACTGTAATGGAATCCAAGCAAATAGCATTGGGTCTTGCTGCTGATACTGCATTTAAGAGTCCCCTCTTTATTATCTCATGTTTACTATATGTGATGAACCGAGGTGATTAATAACAATGTTAATAATTACTCCTACAGCATTTTATGCTTTCAAAGGGCTTTACAACTTGTTCATTATGTAATCTTTAATCTTCACAGTTGCTACTGTGCTAAGTCAGTATTGGGTTTTTTTTTGGTTTTGGTTGTTTGTTTCTTTAAACATTTTTTTCATAGGAAGGGAGAGATCTGAGGAACAGAGAAGGGCTGAACGTTCAAGTTCACACAGCAAGGCAACGTGCAGCTGCTAGATTTCCATTTGGAAAGTAAAGATATCTGATGAACTGCAAGAGACAGGATGAGGTGGGGCGGGGAGAAGAGGTAACAGTGGATGCCACACGGGGCTAGGGGGCAGATCGCCGTGCTCCGGATGGTGAGGGGCTGAAGCAGGGGGGTTCGGGAAGCGGAAACAAAGGACAACTTGATTCAGAATCTGGAGGTTAGGGTTCCCACCCACACGGCCCCCTCTGGTAAGGCCCAGATGCCCCAGCAGAATTTCTGTGGTGGCCTGTGTTCATTCAGCTGGTGCTTAACACCTGGTCAAGGTTGATCAAGGGGAGTAGGGCTTTCTGTGGCCGCTAATTGGGTGCTATAAGGAACAGACCCCCAAACTGTAGCGTCAGCAACTGTGCCTTGCATAATCAGCTGCTTCGAATGCCCACCAGGGGATTAGACCGAGATAAGCGAGTGCTGTAGGTATCCGTAAGACAAGCAGTGTGTCAATTACACCGTGGATGGCCAGATTTATGTGCTTTTTGGCGGTGCCGCGGCGCTATTAATCAGGGAACAGGCCCCATGTAAACCAAAAGCAAATGGCACATCTTGTGGACGGTCCCAGCAAAAAACAAAAGAAAGAAAGAAAGAAAGAAAAAAGAAGGAAAAAAAAATGTAACGTTTCCCCCTATATCTTCCGCTGATGTCTAAGGTGCTAAAAATTAGAATGGACACACAGAGGCATGAAGCGGTAATCAAGTACGACCTACCCATTTCTTCCTTTTCTTTTCTCCTTTTTGAGAAAGGAACACTTAACCATGTTTCCTGAGCTGGGGAGACTGGCTTCCTAGCCAGCAGCTGGAAATGGCATATTTCACATAAAAAGGCACCCGTTCCAACATTTTCTTTTAATGACAAAGTGAGGGTTTCATGGCTTTCCTTTACTTTTATTACAATGTCGTTTAGATGGGCCATACATGTAGATTTCCCATTACTTGCTAAGCTACATATCTCAGGAAGTGCAATACATCTAATGTCATAATTAAATGTCGTCAGGCTAATGTGTATGAGTGTTTTGAGCTTTATCACTAATTGCTGTGTTAGCATGAATTAGACAGTGAAGTAATTAGAAGCCGAAATGCATCTGTGTCATGTGGTGCGGTGCTGTTTCTGGGGTGGGCTGTGTGTTTTGTGTACGCGCGAGGGAGCGCTCCTCCCTCTTTCCCCTGGTTCCCCATCGCCCCAAAGTGCTTGCTAGTCTCTCCTGTCTGTGCAGAAGTCTGAAATCATGTCCAGAATGGGAGCCATTGTCTCGAAGAGGGATTCCACGTTGCTTTAAATAAGCAATCTTCCGTAATCATTCAGCAGGGAAAGCTTTACTCTGAAAACCAGAATTAATGCAAGACAGGTTTTAGGGTTTCGAGAATGCATGTTCGTCTTCAGAACAGATTAGTTAGGATCGGGGTGTGCGTGAGTGTGGGAGAGGCGCTGGGAGCTGCACGAAGGAGAAAAAAGGAAGGCATTTGTTTTCAGCTTGAGATCCTTGCTGATCTTCCCACAATTCATCAAATCCTCAAGGACCCATCCTGCTGACCATGTGACAATTGAACTTTTCCTCTACCTCTTCCCCTCTGCCCTCACTCCTTCTTGGTTTGGTACGAAACGGGAGTCAGAGGAGAGGCCTATAAAAATCAGGTTCTGGCTTTGGGCTCCCGTACCCTCCCAGGGGGAAGTTCAGGACACAAGGCGAGGCCTTCCTCAAGAAGGCCCTGAGTCCAGGAGAGCCCTTGACCTTGCCCTGGCCTCCTCCAACACAGGGTTCCTTTGCAACAGTCTCCAGTCAATGGATACCTTTGTGTGCGAGTGTCCACCGTGCAGCCGATTTTAATCCACCGTGGAGCTGAGGAAGACAATGTGACAGCCTCGGGAGAAAGTCTATCCTCCAGTAACTTTTATCTGCCAGGGAGGCCATTACCACCTGCTTGATTTCTCAGGCAATTTTAGTTCATGGCTGCCCGGCGATAGGGAATCTCAGAGAGAGAGTCCTTCACTCTATGGAGTTACCCCATAGGCTGTTCCCACAGCCCTAAGATACACTGTGTGCTTGGCCTGTACCTGTTTTATTTTTTTTAATATGACGGATTTATACGTCAGTGCTGCTAATATCTGAGCTGCTTTTCACTGTGGTTTTGTCCTCGAAGGACTGGTGTAGCCCACGGAGTTATTCCCCTCCTCTGGTAGGAACAGAAGAATGAGAAGGACCCTGCTGCTGTCTGACAGTTTTGACAAGCCTTGTCAAATTCCCATTCCCAGAGGTGCCTCTTGCCCATTAGGAGGCTGATTGCTTACGGGGAGTCTCCTGAATTCCAACAGAAACAAGATCAAGGTCTAATGCACCTCCTGAACGTGGGGCCTCCCTCTCCTTGACCAACAAACTCTGACAGAATGGCTTGTCAACAAATAGGTCTGGGGTAGGAAGATAAAGAGTTGTCATTTAGAAATAAATGCTGTTATTTCTCTTCACAATTTGTGGCCTCTTTTTCAACTCTTTCCCTCCCCCTCTCCCTCTGCTCCTCAGTCCCACATCCTGCTTACTGGCAAAATGTTCCCACAGCTGCACAGAGACGAGCCTCACGCTTGGCAGGTGCGCACCAATGCTGGCTCCTGCCGGGGGTGCTTCTCGCTCCTTACCTTCCTACACAGCCCCCTCCCTGCTTTTAAAAAAATTCCAAGGCAGTGTGAAAGCATGTCAGAGGCAGGTCACAAAACCCACCCTGTACATCGCTAAGATAGGCAAGAGATATCTTTAATTTGTCCCTCTTTGCTTGGCAGGCGATGCTCACTGTTCCTTGCGTATTTAGTGATTTCCAATTTAAATCACTTATATTTAATACAATAGCATGGACGTTTCTTCACTTGGCTATTTGTCTGTTAAGCCTCCAATGGCGAGGATTTTGTATTATCTTTTCTCCCCCCACCAGAGTGCTCACCACCTTGTGCTGTTTTTGGCTGTTTTCTTGTCTATATTGGCACGTAAAATTACAGGCTTCCCAAGGGCCAGGACTATGTCTGTCGTGTTCATAGCCGTGTGCCATCTCTAGCATCAGACTTGGTATACAAATGATGCTCAACAAATGTTAGTTGAGTGACTACATGAGTGAATGTGTGCTTTGCTATGTGTAAGACACTGTGCCAAGTTGCTTCAGAACTGACCCTGATCTAATGTCCACTATCACCGCTTCTATTCAGCAAAGTACTAGAAGTCCTAGCCACAGCAATCAGACAGCAAAAAGAAATAAAAGGCATCCAAATTGGCAAAGAAGAAGTCAAACTCTCACTCTTTGCAGATGATATGGTACTTTATGTGGAAAACCCCAAAGACCCCACCCCAAAACTGCTAGAACTCATACAGGAA
>NW_027747965.1:0-304 GCF_054177405.1 Leptonychotes weddellii | reverse complement strand
GAGAGAGAATGAGAGAGAGCACATGAGAGGGGGGAGGGTCAGAGGGAGAAGCAGACTCCCTGCCGAGCAGGGAGCCCGATGTGGGACTCGATCCCGGGACTCCAGGATCATGACCTGAGCCGAAGGCAGTCGCTTAACCGACTGAGCCACCCAGGCGCCCGGACACAAACATTCTTCTCTGGGACTACTTTGTGCCAGTGTTCGGGGGATGGCAGCGTCTCATCCATGAGAGAAGCCACCAGTCCTTGTCACAACCGCTTGTCTAACACTCAGGTCCCTCCCACAGACTGGAAACTTCACAAGG
>NW_027747964.1:0-304 GCF_054177405.1 Leptonychotes weddellii | reverse complement strand
TAGAACCTTCCAGTCCTGGAAGCAGGCATGGGCCACAAGCATCTCACTGTGCAGAGGACCAAAGGGAGCCTTTGTCGAGCGAACAAGATTTTTTTTTTTTATAGTTTTTTTTTTTTAAAGATTTTATTTATTTATTTGAGAGAGAGAGAATGAGAGAGAGAGAACACATGAGAGGGGATAGGGTCAGAGGACGAAGCAGACTCCCTGCCAAGCAGGGAGCCCGATGCGGGACTCGATCCCGGGACTCCAGGATCATGACCTGAGCCGAAGGCAGTCGCTCAACCAACTGAGCCACCCAGGCGCC
>NW_027747963.1:0-304 GCF_054177405.1 Leptonychotes weddellii | reverse complement strand
TCAATACTTTCATTTTAAAGGTGCATAAACTTAAAATCAAAGAAGTGATGTCACTCATTCAGGTTCACACCACTGTTACATGGCAAACCTGGACGCCATGCTCCCGGCTGTTTAACTCTAAATTCACTCCTGTTCCTGAGTTCTTACAGAGTTGTCCTAATGGATTTTTTTTTTTTTTCTCTTTGGACCATAGCTCTGGGTCTCATCTCATGGGAACTCCCAGAGAGAAGTCAGCACCCACTGAAAGAACAGACTCTCCTCTGTGGAACTGTAAGAACTCAGTGAAGTCCAGTGGACAGCACAT
>NW_027747962.1:0-304 GCF_054177405.1 Leptonychotes weddellii | reverse complement strand
AAGAAAATATGAATGATGTAAGAGGTGAAAATACACAGAAAATATTTCAGTATAGTGAAAACTAAAAATCCTGTTTTTTAGAGTAAGATGATTAATGAACATGTCCTCAAAAGATGTTAGATTAGCCATAATAAGGCATTTAAAAAATTATTTCCTTTTCATGCAGATTATTTGGCATTTGCCTATCCATCAATTTACAAGGTTATCATAAACAAAGTTAAGAACATGATATTGTGCTTAAAGGAACTTTTTGTTTGTTTGTTTGTTTGTTGGTTTTGTTTTCTATTTATTTATTTATTTATTT
>NW_027747961.1:0-304 GCF_054177405.1 Leptonychotes weddellii | reverse complement strand
CCATGATGAAGCTGAGGCTAAGATTTTGCTTGAAATTATACCTTTACTTAGATTCCTCTCCTCTTTCCTGCTTCCCTCACTCTTCTAAGTTTCTTACGAGAGCATTCAATAAATTGCTTGCATTCAAGTCCTCACACTGTGGCCAGCTTCTGAGAAACTTGATGGGTAGAAATATGCTAAAGAATGGATCCAGAAACTCCATAACCTAAATTTTCAAAGCTTATAATTGAGTGGTAAAGGATTCTACTTCCCTCTTTAACTTTCCTGAAACTTTGATTTCAGGCTTCTGGCTTCCAGAACTGTG
>NW_027747960.1:0-304 GCF_054177405.1 Leptonychotes weddellii | reverse complement strand
AGTCCGGTCACTGGCTGCATACTTCGTGCCCGGAGCCATGGGGACTTGTTCCAGTAACGGGTCTGCCTCTGTGATGATAGCTGAGATTGGACAGCCCCTGGTCCGCTTTATAAAGTAGGCCATCATTCCCGCAGATCTGCACACGCCAGACAGGTGAATTACAAGGGGCTGTGATAGGAAGTATCACTGCTATATCTTTTAATTCTTTGATTGGGGTCTTACTCTTTGAAATCCCCCAGGAGGGGAGCCTGGGTGGCTCAGTGGGTTGAGCTCAGGTCAGGATCCCAGGGTCCTGGGATCGAGT
>NW_027747959.1:0-304 GCF_054177405.1 Leptonychotes weddellii | reverse complement strand
GTCTCGAATGAATAAATAAGTAAATCTTAAAAAAAAACACACACAAAAACAGTCAGGGTTCTTGATAGTCAGGGGCTTTTCCATTCTTGGGATAAACGCTGTTTGGTCCTCGGAATTGTTGCTGTCCCATCTCTGCATGAGAAGACTGAGGCCCTTAAAGTGACTGCCTGGGCCAAGGCTGGGGCTGAGGCCGGTCTGCAGTCTGGGCCATTGCTCTTCGCATCCCCCGCCCTCACCATCTGAGGAACTTGCCATTTTACAAACAGAGAAACAGACCAGCTCCTGGGGTAAACAAGTTGCCCAG
>NW_027747958.1:0-304 GCF_054177405.1 Leptonychotes weddellii | reverse complement strand
TGAAGCATGCAAGGTGCTCGGGCACAAGAGGGTGAGACTGAGGGAAAGAGTGAAAGCCAACAGCAAATTGGTCTGGAGAGAAGACAGGCAGACCAGCTTTGCCAGTTTGACAATGTTGTTGTTACCCACCCTGGCCTCATACGTGATGTGTTCAGGGGAAGATGAGAGTCAGCTCTCCATCAACAACGCAAGCCTTCTGCCTGCCACAAAAAAGAATCCTTGACTGTTTCTACTTTGAAGAGTTAAAAACCTAGAGATGGGTTCCTCATAGGTCCTCTATTTTCTCCTGCCACCTTTTCTCTCT
>NW_027747957.1:0-304 GCF_054177405.1 Leptonychotes weddellii | reverse complement strand
CTGAGCCGAAGGCAGTCGCTTAACCAACTGAGCCACCCAGGCGCCCCATGTTCTGTTTTCTGATTGACTGTCCTGGGCACCAATCACCATGGCAGGTAGGTAGCATATTCTGATTGGCCGTCCTGGGTCATGTGTACATCCCTGAACCAATCACCATGACCCGGTAGGTAGCGCATTCTGATGGGCTATCCTGGGTCATGCACCCATTCCTGAACCGATCACCATGGCCAGGTATGTAGTGTATTCTGACTGGCTGTCCTGGGTCATGTGTCCATCCCTGAATCAATCACCATGGCCAGGTGGG
>NW_027747956.1:0-304 GCF_054177405.1 Leptonychotes weddellii | reverse complement strand
GAAGCTCTGGGGACAGGATCAGTGCAGATAACCATGATGGCAAGAAATTCAAGAGAATGGCTTCAAACACTTCCACCAGAGTGCTGTGGGTGAAGGACTCAGCCAGGGATCATGAAAAGTTGGCGTCTGACGGGGTCGCCTATGATCCTGGAAGTCTCGGCAGGCTTGCTACACGAACACCAGCTAAATCATCTAATTTTTTTTTTTTAAACAGTGTAACAGTCTGCTGCTTTTTCAGTTAAAGATTTTCTGTAAGAGTTTATGGGAACACCTACAAGACATTAGAGAAAAGTTTTATCAGGTG
>NW_027747955.1:0-4470 GCF_054177405.1 Leptonychotes weddellii | reverse complement strand
AAAAATGAATAAGTAAATATTTTGAGTAAGATGTATTATTTCTACTTGAAATTATACAATTTACTAGGAAATTCACATGGGTTTGAAGTTTACTTTGAGATAGATTTTTAAATACATATTCAATTTCTTCAAGAGATATGAGGCTATGCAAATTTCATATTTCTTCTTATGTCAATTTGATAATTCATGTCTTTCAAAACTGTCCAATTCATCTAGGTTATTGAATGTATTAGAATAGAATTGTTAATAATATGACTTTATTATAACTTTAATTCCTGTTTGATGTGCAATATCTCTAATAGTAGTAATTCTTTTTTTAATTTCTTAAAGATTTTATTTATTTATTTACTTATTTGACAGAGAGAGGGAGAGAGTGAGTACAAGTAGGGGGAGCAGTAGAGGGAGAGGGAAAAGCAGGCTCCCCACTGAGCAGGGAGTCTGATGCAGGGCTCCATCCCAGGACCCTGAGATCATAACCTGAGCCGAACGCTAATGCTTAACTAACTGAACCACCCAGGTGCCCCAGATTCTTTTAAAAATATTATTTATCTGAGAGAGAGAGAGCATGAGCGGGGGGAGGGGTAGAGGGAGAGGGTAAGAGAATCCACAAGCAGATGCCCCACCGAGCACAGAGCCCTATGTGGGGCTCAATCTCAGGATCCTGAGATCATGACCTGAGCTGAAACCAAGAGTCTGACACTCAACCGACTGAGCCACCCAGGCATCACACTAATATTAGTAATTCTTATTTTTATTTCTTTATGATTTTGGATAGGGGTTTATTTAGGTATTAATTTGTTAAATAAAATTTTTGTTTTGTTTTGTTTTTTTAAGATTTATTTATTTACTTGAGAGTGAGAATGAGAATGAGACAGAGAGCATGAGAGGGAGGAGGGTCAGAGGGAGAAGCAGACTCCCCGCTGAGCAGGGAGCCCGATGCGGGACTCAATCCCGGGACTCCAGGATCATGACCTGAGCCGAAGGCAGTCGCCCAACCAACTGAGCCACCCAGGTGCCCAAATTTTTAATTGACTTTATTTTGGTACACATTTTATGGATATATTTTACTATATTAGTGTTTGCATGATCTTTTTGTAAACTTCTACTTAAATTCCAGTTAGTTTAACATACAGTGCAATACTAGTTTCAAGTGTACAATATAGTGATTAAACACTTCCATACTACACCCAGTGCCCATCACAAGTGCACTTCTTAATCCACATCACCTATTTAACCCATCCTCCCACTAACTACCCCTCTGGTAACCATTAGTTTGTTCTCTAGAGTTAAGAGTCTATTTCTTCTTTCTCTCTCTCTCTTTCTTTTTACCCCTTTGTTCATTTGTTTTCTTTCTTAAATTCCACATATGAGTGAAATCATATGGTATTTGTCATTCTCTGACTGATTTATTTTGCTTAGCATTATACTCTCTAGTTCCACCCATGTTGTTGCAAATGGTCAGATTTCATTCCTTTTATGACTGAGTAATATCCCATTGTATAAATATATACTGCTTCTTCTTTATCCATTCGTCTATCCATGGACACTTGGGCTGTTTCCATAATTTGGCTATTGTAGATAATACTGCTATAAAGATCAGGGTGCATGTATCCCTTTAAATTAGTATTTTTGTATTCTTTGAGTAAATACCTAGTAGTGCAATTGCTGGATCATAGGATAGTTCTATTTTTAACTTCCTGAAGAACCTCCTTATTGTTTTCCAGAGTGGCTGCCCCAGTTTGCATTCCCACCAACAGTGCAAGAGGGTTCCCCTTGGTTTCTTGTGTTGTTGATTTTAGCAATTCTGACAGGTGTGAGATGATATCTCATTGTAGTTTTGATTTGCATTTCCCTTATGGTGAGGGATGAGCATCTTCTCATGTGTCTGCGGCCAATCTGTACGTCTTTGGAAAAATGTTCATATCTTGTGCCCTTTTTAAAATTGCATTATTCATTTTTTGAGTGTTGAGTTTGATAAATTCTTGATATATTGTAGATAGTAACCCTTTATCAGATATGTCATTTGTAAATATCTTCTCCCATTCCATAGGTTGCCTTTTAGTTTTGTTGACTGTTTCCTTCACCATGCAGAAGATTTTTATTTTGATGAAGTCCCAATAGTTTAGTTTTGCTTTTGTTTCCCTTACCTCAGGAGACATATCTAGAAAGAAGTTACTACGGCCGATTCAAAGAAGTTACTGTTTGTGTTCTCCTCTAGGATTTTGATGGTTTCAGATCTCACATTTAGGTCTTTCATCAATTTTGAATTTATTTTTGTGTACGGTGTAAGAAAGTGGCCCAGTTTCATTCTTCTGCATGTTGCTGTCCAGTTTTCCCAACACCATTTGTTGAAGAGACGGTCTTTTTTCCAATTGGATATTTTTTCCTGCCTTGTCAAAGATTAATTGACCATACAGTTGTGGGTTCTTTTTTGTGTGTGCCAGTACCATACTCTTTTAATCACTACAGCTTTGTAATATACTTGGAGTCCAGAATTGTGATGCCTCCAGCTTTGCTTTTCTTTTTTAAGGTTGCTTTGGCTAGTTGGGTCTTTTGTGGTTCCATACAAATTTTAGGATTGTTTGTTCTAGCTCTGTAAAAAATGCTGTTGGTATTTTGATAGGGATTGCATTAAATCTGTAGATTGCTTTGGGTAGTATAAACACTTTAACAGTATTTGTTCTTCCAATCCATGAGCATGGAATGTCTTTCCATTTCTTTGTGTCATCTTCAATTTCTTATATCAGTGTTTTATAATGTTCAGAATACAGGTCTTTTATCTCTTTGCTTAGGTTTATTCCTAGGTATCTTATTGGTTTTGGTGCAATTATAAATGGGATTGATTCCTTAATTTTTCTTTCTGCTGCCTCATTATTGGTATACAGAAATGCAACAGATTTCGGGACACTGATGTATCCTGTGACTTTACTGAATTAATTTATCAGTTATAGTAGTTTTTTGGTGGAGAGTTCCAGGTTTTCTATATAGTGTATCATGTCATCTGCAAATCGTGAAAGTTTGACTTCTTCCTTGCTGATTTGGATATCTTTTATTTCTTTTTGTTGTCTGATTGCTGTGGCTAGGAATTCCAGTACTGTTAGATAAGAGTGGTGAGAGTGGACATGCATGATCTATCTTTTGCATCCAGTTTAATTTTCTCTTCTTTTTTTAGCTTAAGGTCAAAACTTATGCTAGTGATGTTAAACCTGTCTTCTATTCTGATATACGTGTGTGTTACTTCCTTCAAGCACTGCTATAGATATATCTTGCAATTATTATTAATGTCTAATTTTTCTCCAGTTAGGCATCATATTTTCCTATTTCTGAATATGTGTAATAATTCATGATTATATATGGAAAATATTGATTCATATGTTTGAGTATCTTGATTTTGTTTTCTTTCCTAAAGTATTGAATATTATTTAGCAGATAGTTGTTTGTAGATCAAACTGATCATCTTGAAGGTTGTTATTAATTTTTATCAGGGAAATCCAAGGTAGCCTTTACTTCAGGGCTACATGAGTGCAACTTTTTTGGACTTTTTGGTATCTTTGCTGGATGCCATATGTTTTCAACAAGGTCTCTCCACTGGGGCTATCCAAAACTCAGTAATTTCCCAGTCCTCTGGAATCTTTGGTAGTTTTTAGTTCACAGGTTCTTGGTAATGGTTCTTTTCCTAATACTGTTCTTTGGCGGGCTTTCTGTATTTTCACTCTGTACATTTATTAGTTAGTATTCAGCTACCTATTATTCATAGAGACCACCATGCAGCTTTCTAGAGCTCCTTCTCTCAATGGTTTCCTTTTTTATTGGTATCCAGGCCCTCAAGTTAGAGCTATGCCAATAGCACTGAATAATGATCTCTTTCTACTCTGCTCAAATAGTACATCTTTGTTTGGGCTTCACTTCCTTGGGTAACAGTCCTTAAAGCATCTCCTATCTGGAAGGTAGAGGAATGGCAGGGATCATTTTATTGTTGCTCTTCTCTCAGGGATCACAGTCTTACATTGCCTCTTGTCAAACATCTAAAAAAGTTATTTGATATGTTTTGTTCATTAGGAGGGATACTACAAAACCATTTTCTCCTTCAAAGACAAAACAAAACTCTTATTAAGTATATCCTTGCTTGATTTTCTACATTCCCTAACAAATCATTTCAGGACCTTAAAAAGAAAGATATTTGGGTAATTTGGTGGCATCAGTGAAAGATGATGATTTGTAGTCTTTTCCATGTTTTAAGATTTTTTGAGGGTAATTTTTATAATTTACTTCATGTATAAATTGTATAGGAGTATGTTTACAAATTTAGAATACTTGTTAATAACTAAATGTATAATTACATGTTGATTCTTTTTCTTTTCAGTCTGATTAGCATTTACTCTTTCTCTGGAGTTTTATTTTCAGTCTTCCACCACAAACACTTCCTACCTGCCTTTCTTCCCATACTTTTCTCCTTAGCACTTTTCTTTT
>NW_027747954.1:0-304 GCF_054177405.1 Leptonychotes weddellii | reverse complement strand
CGCACCCTAGTATGCTAAGTTTTTTAATCCTCTATGAAAATCACACATTTTTTATAGTGGGTTAGGGACCTGAAATTGTTTAAGATCAATAATTGTTCTTTTACTTAATCTCTGATGATTCAGATATACTTTCAAGATATTGACACTTAAGAATGCTAACCAATTTGTTATTCTGTACTTTTTATTTTATTTTATTTTTTTTAAATTTAATTTAATTTTATTATGTTATGTTAGTCACCATACAGTACATCATTAGTTTTTGATGTAGTGTTCCATGATTCACTGTTTTCGTGTAACACCCAGT
>NW_027747953.1:0-304 GCF_054177405.1 Leptonychotes weddellii | reverse complement strand
TGAAGCATGCAAGGTGCTCGGGCACAAGAGGGTGAGACTGAGGGAAAGAGTGAAAGCCGACAGCAAATTGGTCTGGAGAGAAGACAGGCAGACCAGCTTTGCCAATTTGACAATGTTGTTGTTACCCACCCTGGCCTCATACGTGATGTGTTCAGGGGAAGATGAGAGTCAGCTCTCCATCAACAACGCAAGCCTTCTGTCTGCCACAAAAAAGAATCCTTGACTGTTTCTACTTTGAAGAGTTAAAAACCTAGAGATGGGTTCCTCATAGGTCCTCTATTTTCTCCTGCCACCTTTTCTCTCT
>NW_027747952.1:0-304 GCF_054177405.1 Leptonychotes weddellii | reverse complement strand
CCATGATGAAGCTGAGGCTAAGATTTTGCTTGAAATTATACCTTTACTTAGATTCCTCTCCTCTTTCCTGCTTCCCTCACTCTTCTAAGTTTCTTACGAGAGCACTCAATAAATTGCTTGCATTCAAGTCCTCACACTGTGGCCAGCTTCTGAGAAACTTGATGGGTAGAAATATGCTAAAGAATGGATCCAGAAACTCTATAACCTAAATTTTCAAAGCTTATAATTGAGTGGTAAAGGATTCTACTTCCCTCTTTAACTTTCCTGAAACTTTGATTTCAGGCTTCTGGCTTCCAGAACTGTG
>NW_027747951.1:0-304 GCF_054177405.1 Leptonychotes weddellii | reverse complement strand
GATTTTCACTGTAATCTTGAATTTATAATTATTTTATGTTGACCAGCATGGAAGCTAATAAAAATAAATCAAACAGATAAACGTATTAAGCTTTTTTTTTTTTTTAAAGAAAAACAGACTGCTCCGGCCAAGGGATGCTCCGACCTCAGTTTTAAATCCTCCCAGAGCTGAAGGAGAGCCTCGTCGTCCTCATCAATAGGATGGGAAAGTACTATGTTCCCCAGAGGGTCTTGCTTGGAGCAGGGCACACCCCGCATCCGGGGGTTTGTCTGCAGGGCATCTATTGGGCACATGGCATGTCTGG
>NW_027747950.1:0-304 GCF_054177405.1 Leptonychotes weddellii | reverse complement strand
GTTTCCTCCACAAACGTGAACACATGGCATTGACGTTCTTTTTCATTTTAGCTTTTATCACGAGCTTATCTTCTTATCAATGAGTTGTAAGAATTCTTTAAACATTTTTTTTTGAAGATTTTATTTATTTATTTGACAGAGAGAGAGATAGCGAGAGCAGGAACACAAGCAGGGGGAGTGGGAGAGGGAGAAGCAGGCTCCCCGCGGAACAGGGAGCCCGATACGGGGCTCCATCCCAGGACCCTGGGATCATGACCTGAGCCGAAGGCAGACGCTTAACCGACTGAGCCACCCAGGCGCCCTG
>NW_027747949.1:0-304 GCF_054177405.1 Leptonychotes weddellii | reverse complement strand
GTCAAGTCAGGTGAGGACTGAGCGTGACCTTCCCAGTTTGCATTTTGCATTTTTGTCTGATAACAAAGGGGCAGATAAATATTTGAAATAGTTCAAATGTTGCAGAAATTTATATATATATAAAGAAATAAGAAGGTTCGACAGTATCTGGTATCTTGAAACGTTTTCATTGTCTTGAACACCCAGTAATAACAAGAAGTTATTAAGTTATTAAGTTAAGAAAGGGCTCCTGGGTGACTCCGTCAGTTGAGCGTCTGACTCTTGATTTTGGCTCAGGTCATGATCTCAGGGTCGTGAGATCGAG
>NW_027747948.1:0-304 GCF_054177405.1 Leptonychotes weddellii | reverse complement strand
TTTATAAGTTAGGTATAGAATTTTAATTCAAAACATAAAGGCTTTCTTTCATCCTGACGTACTTTTTCCATAACTTTATTTTTATCATTTAGGAAAATGTAATGATCAGTGCTTATAGGGTATGTGACGTGCCTAACAGTACTTACATGGGGTACTTTTTAAAATCAGAAAAATACATAAGTTACAACTATATAGTTTGGTGATTTTTTTTTTTGAAACTGACATTACCAGAATCCCAGAAGTTAGCCATTCAGTTATTACCCATCCCCATTCCCAAAGTTAATGACAGTCTTGACTTTTATTT
>NW_027747947.1:0-304 GCF_054177405.1 Leptonychotes weddellii | reverse complement strand
CTAGGTAAGACCCTGTTACACATAAAAGGCAATAAGTAAATGTTAATTAGTGGGTTGATAATAATTATTATAAAGCCATAGATCTTTAGTGAAGGGGGACTAGGAAACCCTGTGTGTCTCAAAGAAGAGGTAACAACCCAAGGTATACTGTTAGGATAATTCTTGAGGGAACCACATTGGTTTTGATATGGTTATATTAAGCTCTAGAATAAATATTCTTCATATTTTCTCATTTTAAGCTTAGGTACTCACTACTAATCATCATCAAGAACCTGATAAGCAGAGAGTCAATTTTTTTTTTTTT
>NW_027747946.1:0-304 GCF_054177405.1 Leptonychotes weddellii | reverse complement strand
GGGGGTCTGCTTCTCCCTCTGATTCCCTTCCCTCTCGTGCTCTCTCTCTCTCATTCTCTCTCTCACTCTCAAATAAATAAATAAAATCTTTAAAAAAAAAAAAAAAAAACAGAAATTTATCTCCTCACAGTTCTAGAGGCTAGAAGTTCAAGATAAAGAGGCTGCTGAGGTTGGCTTCTTTCTGAGGCTTCTGTCGTTGCCTTGTAGATGGTTGTCCTCTCTCTGTGTCTTCATACGACCCTCCCTTTGTGCACACCTGTGTCCTGATCTCTTCTTCTAATAAGGACACCAGTCATGTTGGATT
>NW_027747945.1:0-304 GCF_054177405.1 Leptonychotes weddellii | reverse complement strand
TCTGTGTGTTAGTTTTATTTTCTTTGCTTTGGTCTATACAAAAAAACCAATAACCAAAAACATAAAGCCAGAATAATAAAACTCTCTGCTGGGACCTCCCCCAGGCCCCCACACCCACGTGCAGGAGGTGGTGGAGGGTTCGAAACAGGAAGGGGAAGAGAAAGCCCCTCACCGCACACCAGAAGGGTCAGCCAAGAGCACTTCTCAGGAGTCAGCTAGGGCGGTTGTGGGTGGGACGGGGTGTGAGGGCGTCATCCCCAGAGCTCCCAGGAAGGGGCCAAAGCCAGTTGAATGTCCTGGAGAG
>NW_027747944.1:0-4471 GCF_054177405.1 Leptonychotes weddellii | reverse complement strand
TCAGCCAGGCAGCCCCACAGTAGTGGAGGGGGATGGGAGGGATGGCGGGCCTGCTGTCTCTTCGTGTTAGGGAAGGGGGACTGGGCAGCGAAGTGGGGGTGGGTCTGCTCACAGGCGGGAGCGGGGAGGGGGGAGGGGAAGGGGGGAGGGATACACAGAGAGGATAGAGATACAGGGATGGGGACAGAAGCCCATGGAGAGTGCATCTGCAACAAATTTAGGGATGGGGTCAGAGACAAATACTAGAATGGAACCGAGAGATGGGAAGAATGAATTACAGCCCACAGCGGTGGGACAGAAAGCTACTGAGAAGGGACAGAGAAAGGCGGGGGAGGGAGCTGGACAGAGACAGCAGGATAAAGGCAAGAAGTGCCTAAGGAGAGAGACTTAGAGCTTTGATGACGGGCTGGGAGCCCAAAAGCCCCCAGCCATCAGTGATGGAGATGTCATGACCCAAGGAGGTCAGGGCACAGGCGAGCCTCAAGGCCAGCAGTGTGTGGGGGCTGCAGGGAGTGGCGCACATAGGAGGGACAGGGAGTTAGGCACACTGGCCAGCTCCTCCGCCCCACCAGGGACGCTGTTACATTTTTAATGTCCCAGCGATGCTGAGAAATGGGGGGGGGGGACCCAACGAGATGGCCCAGGCATAGGGACAGTATGTCAGAGATGTGGAGAGATGGGCAGAGATGGGGAGACCTAGGAGGCAGGGAGGTCCCAGGGCCAGAGACCCTGAGAGATGTACCCCAGAAACCCCGAAGGATTAGAGACCCCAGGAGTCAGTACAGGGCGCTGGATTCCAGAGATGAGGAGACCCAGACCCAGTGAGCCTGGGCTCTCAGATGTCAGACAGAGAGGAAAGAGAATATGAGAACAGCTAAGGATGTGGGCGATCTGGGGAGAGTGAAAATGTTCCAAGATGGGCTGCGGTGTGCTGGAGGCCCGAATCTGTGAATACACTGCCACCAAATATATAGTGTATGAATATACTGATGCCACTGAACTGTGAGCTTCCAGTGGGCGGATTGGATGGTATGGGAATTATGTCCCAATAAAGCTGTTAGAATGTGAGAGACACGGAAAGCAGAGACTGAGAGGGATGGAGACAGAGACCAGAGACCCTAGGAGTTGGAGGCACATAGGGACCGACTCAGGGCTCAGGAACCAGATGCAGAGAGAGACACAGGAGATCAAAGTGACAGGACCTGCAAGAGGGAGGCCAGAGTCTCTTGGCCGGAAACATATTTGGGGCATGTGTAAACTGGGTGTGGGAGCGCTTCTTTCTGTCCTAGGGGCTCAGCCAGGAAGAGCAGTCTCAGAGACTCACCCCCAGAAATACCAAACCACACAGGCGAGGCCTTCAGGGTGGTCGAGCCCCTGCAGAAGGGCAGGGAAATCTCAGCCCAGGCAAGGGCGGGATAACCGCCATCTGAGAGATGATTGGAGGAGACAGGGAGGCAGGTGCAGAAATCCTGGGCACGGCCAGGGAGCCACATATCCTAGCTGCTGCTGCTCACCATCCTCCCCAAACCGGCTCCTGGATGTCCGCTGTGGGGGTGGGCACTGTGATTCATGCAATTAATTAATTAGCAAGGTGGCTGAGGCAGCAGCTGAGGCCAGTGCTCAAAGTACCTTGGCCTTCCAGGGCCTGCTCGAGTCCTGCCACGCCCTACAGGGCAGGTCACAGTGTTTATGGGTCAGGAGGGGGTGAGCCAAGCCCTGAGGAGCCAGCCAGGCAGGAGCCCAGGAGTCCGAGCCCCCAGCCCCCTACTTCTCTGGGGCGCACACGCCTCTCTACTCTGCCACCAGAAAGCCCACAGCCTGGGGCTGTAGGGAGAGGAAGTGCATCTGGGGACCCGGCTGACTCCTCCTTAAAGCTGTCACTAGTCTGGCTTGCTGATGAGGGAAGCTGAGTGAGTTCCCTGTTCCCAGGGCCTTACTCTCCCACACTGTGAGGCTAGCCACGCCCCAGCCAAGGTCACGGCACCTGCCCAGGAGCATGCCAGATACTAGGATTCTGATTCCAGGCCAACCATCCCCCTGGGTTCAATTCCCGTGCCTCCACCTGACCCGCAGAACATCTGGGCATCGGCCCACCCCTGGGCCCCTAACTCCCGCAGCCTGTCGGCCTCATGTGCCAGCCAGTCCACCTTTGAACTTGCCTCCAATCCGGCTCATCCTTCTTCCTCATAACCCCCCCGCCGCCCCCACGTCCCTGCCCCATCCCATTCCGAGGGCTCTTTCAGAAGCACACATCTAACCCTGCCCACCCCCGTCAGGTGTAACTCTCCGTGGCACCCAAACCCGTAACTTAGCCTCAGCCTGTGTGATCTGGTGCACTGCTGTTCCTCACCTTCATCTCATTCATTCATTCATTCATTCATTCATTCAACATAATGGAGCTCCTACAGTGTGCCAGGCACCTTCTAGGCTCCGGCGCCACATTAGTGAACAAAGATCCCTGCCCCTGGGCCCTGATGTTCTCATGGGGAAGACACATTAGGTGCCTTGAGGAAAATGAAGCAGGGTCTGGGGTGGGGGTGGGGGTTGTTATTATTAGGGTGGTCAGGGGGTGCCTAGCTGAGCAAGGGCCTGAAGGAAGGAAGGGTGAGAGCCGGGGGGACATGTGGGGTAAAAGCATTTCAGCATGAGAGAACAAGTGCAAAGGCCCTGAGGTGGGGCTTGCCTGGCATGTCTGAGGAACAGTGTGGGGGCCGGTGTGGCCAGAGCAGGGAGAGCCCAGGGGAGAGGATGGGAGACTGGATGAGAAAGAGGATGAGTGAGGATGATTGGGGGAGATCATGCAGGGCCTTGTGGGTTGCTATAAAGGCTTGAGTTTCTTTCCTGAGTGAGGGAGCCACTGGATGCGACGGATCTTCAAGCCAGAGGATTTTAGAACCTCATTGATTCAGCGAATGTGGAACATCCACTGGGAGTCAGTCCCTGTTGTGGATACTGAGGGCTTAGCTTGTGAGCCTAACAGGGCAAAGAATCCCTGCCCTGGTGAATCTCCAGGGAGTCATGAAAGTCCGGGGTGGAAAACAGGGAGGAGGGCTCTGCAGAGGAAATGGGGGAGGGGCGCGGGGATCTCTGGGGCAGAATATTGGGGGATGAAAGACCTGCCTTAGGAGCCTGCCCCACAAGAAGCTAAGAGGGTTGTTTGTTTGTTTTTTTTAAGATTTTATTTATTTGAGAGAGAGAGAGTGCACAAGCAGGGGGAGCAGCAGGCAGAGAGAGAAGCAGACTCCCCTCTGAGCTGGGAGCCCAATGCAGGACTCAATCCCGGAACCCTGAGATCATGACCTGAGCCAAAGGCAGACACAACCAACTGAGCCACCCAGGCCCCCTAAGAGTGGGGTTTTTTTAATCCTCTGAAGCAGGCAGTGCTGAGACATGACCCTAGATCCAGATCCGGGAGAGCCGCCTCCCTCAGAAGATAACAGGCATCCTGCAATCACAAGGCCTTCCTTAGAATGGTAAATCTGAGTCCCCGAAGGGACCCAGGGACCCGAAGTTGGGGGTGGGGCTCCGTGGGCCTGAGCTCAGGTTCCCTGGAAAAGGAATTGAGTCTCCTTCAGGTAGCCCTCCCAGCCTGCCTCGGATGGGTCAGGCCTTGGCTCTGGGTTCTTACCCCCACCCACCTCCCGCCCCCTTCAGTCTTCCTGGCATCCTTGATGATGCCTATTGGTGGGATATTTGTCTCCCCACCACATTGTCAGCTCTTGGAGAACAAGCCCTTGACTTGTCCTGTCGCTTCTGCAGCACCCCCACCCAGCACAGAGCCAGATACTAATTTGGTGGTGTATATTTCTTAAAGATTTATTTATTTGAGAGAGCGCAAGTGTGCAGGGGAAGGGGAAAAGGGAAAGAATCTCAAGCAGACTCCTTGCTGAGCACTGAGCCTAACGTGGGGCTCGATCTCACAACCCTAAGATCATGACCTGAGCCCAAATCAAGAGTCAGATGCTTAACCGACCGAGCCACCCAGGCGCTCCCGTTCGGTGGTGTTTATTGAGCACTTACTACACATGCGCGACCCTTGTGTAGGCTCTGGGGGTACAGCAGGGAACAAGACAGGCATCCTTTCCAGACCATCGGTCCTAGGCCGACGCTCTAGCACCCAGGACCTCTGCTGAGTTGCTGTTTCTTGCATGGACCCGCGTGGGATGGGAGCGGATTCCAGTTCCTCCCTGCCCCCCACCACTAAATCTCTTTCAGTTCTAAGTCCCCCTCAAGAAGTCAACCTTCTGGGGGCGCCTGGGTGGCTCAGTCGTTAAGCATCTGCCTTCAGCTCAGGTCATGATCCCAGGGTCCTGGGATTGAGCCCTGCATCGGGCTCCCTGCTCGGCCGGAAGTCTGCTTCTCCCTCTCCCACTCCCCCTGCTTGTGTTCCCTCTCTCGCTGTGTCTTTCTCTGTCAAATAAATAAATAAATCTTTAAAAAAAAGAAGAAGAAGAAGAAGAAGAAGAAGAAG
>NW_027747943.1:0-304 GCF_054177405.1 Leptonychotes weddellii | reverse complement strand
GGGAGCCTGCTTCTCCCTCTCCCTCTGCCCCTCCACCTGCTTGTGTTCTCTTCTCTTTCAAATAAATGAATAAAAATCTTTAAGAAAAAAAAAAAAGAAAGAAAGAAAGAAAGAAAGTGAGCCCCAGACTGAACTTATGAGGTGCAGAAGGGACGGTGGGCAGAGAGAGAGAGGCGACTATGTGGGTAACACTAAACAATGTTAACTGTGTAAGACAATGGAAACAGCTTGGAAGTTACAAGCATGTAGAACTCAAACACACACCAACAACAGCAGGTAGCTCAGAGCAAAAGTGTTCTAAGGT
>NW_027747942.1:0-304 GCF_054177405.1 Leptonychotes weddellii | reverse complement strand
TTCATTATATATATATGCTCTTTTGTGATGTCCCCTTTTCATTTCTGTTTATGGTAACCTGTATTTTCTCTCTTTATTTTCTTCATGAGTCAAATGAAGGTTTTATAATATTTTAATTATATGAATCAAATTTTATCTTTGCTGATTTTCTCCATTGTGCATCTGTTTTAATTTCATTGATTTTTTTTCTCCTAGTTTTTTTATGACTATAATTACCTTAGATCTAAAGTGATGCTATTTTCCTAGTTTTTTGACATGGAAAGTTAAATTAATGCATCTTCAATCTTTTCCTTTTTTTTTTTTT
>NW_027747941.1:0-304 GCF_054177405.1 Leptonychotes weddellii | reverse complement strand
TTTATATACAACTAAATTTGTTGCCAAGTCTATAACTCTTTCTGTTGAATTAATATTTTTCAGGGTTAATTTATTAATTTAAGATATAAAATATTTAAATAAAATGTTTCCTGAGACTGTGTGAACAAGTAGAGTTACATGGCTCCTTTTATTCCACACAAACTTTATTATATTTTTGCTTGAAACATTTTAAACATTAAAGAATTAGTCTTGTTTCCCAAAACTGTGTGCAAATGGTCATTTTCAGGCCTTAGATCTCTGACATTCATGCCTTACATATGATGGTATTAAAGTTTCAACAAAG
>NW_027747940.1:0-304 GCF_054177405.1 Leptonychotes weddellii | reverse complement strand
TTTCACTGGCTTCCTTAATCTCTCTTCCACGGACCTAAGAACTGCTGAAAATTCCAAACTTTTGTCTCCATAATAAGTTAGGCGGTTTTTATTGTAGGAAACACGATTTCTAGAACTTTCTCATTAAAAATACAAAGGGTAGTTAATGAGACATATATAGCGCTCCATCTCCTTGCCAATTCTCTACGAAAAGATGGGGAACAGAGGTTATAGGAGAATTAAAATAGGGTTCCATCTTTTGGCCATGAAAATAGTTTTTCAATCTAATAGTACAACACATTGCCAGTATACCCCCTGCATTGTT
>NW_027747939.1:0-304 GCF_054177405.1 Leptonychotes weddellii | reverse complement strand
TACTTCAACTGTTTTTAAATATACCTGCTTGTGAGAAATAAGAGGACCATGATTCCCAGTCTGCTAGGGGGCAACTGTCCAGTATATACCAGCATTGTTCTTAACATCACTTCCTTTCACTGGCAAAAGTGTCTGGCAATGAGGGACATGTGGAGGGGAGGATGGAAAAAAGGGGGCGAATGTGATTCTCTCTCTTTTTTGGGGGGGAGGGGCAGAGGGAGAGGGAGAGAGAGAGAGAATCTGAAGCCGACTCTCTGCTCACTGTGGAGCTTGCTGCGGGGCTCGATCTCACAACCCTGAGATC
>NW_027747938.1:0-304 GCF_054177405.1 Leptonychotes weddellii | reverse complement strand
GCTCAGTGCAGTGCCGGACATGGGGCTCAACCTCACGACCCTGAGACCATGACCTGAGCCGAATTCAAGAGTTGGACGCTTAACCGACTGAGCCACCCAGGGGTCCCAATAAAATTACTTTCTTAATGGCCTAAAGCAAGAAGAGAATTACAGATTCAGTTAACTAAAAAGTATTAGGTACCTCAAATATGTAGCTTCTTCTGTCTTTTTTGCATTATAAATTTCTCCCAAATGAAAATAAGAGATAGATTTCTACTATCATTTTAAAATTTACAAGCACTTGGGGCGCCTGGGTGGCCCAGTC
>NW_027747937.1:0-304 GCF_054177405.1 Leptonychotes weddellii | reverse complement strand
CGAGTTCTGACACCCCAGAACCAGGGCCCTGAGGGGCAGGATGGAAGGCAGCCTCTGTTCTCTGCCAAGGCCCCAGAGGCCACACCTTCTCCCAGCCCAGAGCTGGTGAAGCTCAAACAGACTCGCCAGGAGTGACAGGACTTCCCGGGGCGGAGCGAGGGCAGGAGGCCTGCCCGGCTCACAGCAACTCCTGAAGGGCAGCGGGCGCCCCTCGGGATGGGCTGCTCCGACCTGCCGCACAGGCTTCAGCCACCAGTGCCTGGTCCCTGAGTGAGCAGGGTGGAGGCAGGCGGGTCCGGGGCCT
>NW_027747936.1:0-304 GCF_054177405.1 Leptonychotes weddellii | reverse complement strand
TTTTATTAAAGTATAGGGACGGGACCCATGGGCAGAAAGAGCTGCTGCCTTGGGATTGTGAGGAGCAACTGATTATATACTTTGGGGTTGGGGGCAGTAGAGACAAAGGGAAGTTCCAAAAGGATTTTCAGATGCTGAAGAAGACTCACAAGGATCCTAGAGGCCTGGCTATTGTCAAGCTAAGGTAGTTTTTCCCTCTAGCAAGACATTAACATGAAGACAGCTAAGGACATTTAATTTTATCTACATTTCCTTCTGCCTTTGTTTCCCACATCATATCCCCCTGAACAATTCTGACCCTTAA
>NW_027747935.1:0-304 GCF_054177405.1 Leptonychotes weddellii | reverse complement strand
TTACCACCAAATCTATCAGCTGAAAACAACAAACTTCTCTATCTCTTAAGATTCAATTCAAGCATTGCATCTCAGAGGCATTTCCCCACTTGCTTTTTTTTTTTAAATATTTTATTTACTTATTTGACAGAGACACAGCAAGAGAAGGGACACAAGCAGGGGCAGAGGGAGAGGGAGAACCAGACTCCCTGCTGAGCAAGGAGCCCAATGCGGGGCTCGATCCCAGGACCCCGGGATCATGACCTGAGCCGAAGGCAGACTGAGTCACCCAGGCGCCCCTCCCCACTTGCTTTTAATGAATTAG
>NW_027747934.1:0-304 GCF_054177405.1 Leptonychotes weddellii | reverse complement strand
TTCTCGGAGTCCATAGTCTCTCATGGTTTGTCTCCCCCTCCGACTTCCCCCCCTTCATTCTTCCCTTAGCTTCGGGCACTTTAGAAATATCAGATAACTTTTAAGGGAAATCATAAGTTACGGTATCCATCTTTTGAGATAACTTTAAGACCTTTTGGATTTCTTTCTCTTCCTTCCTTCCTTCTGCACTGGAAACTTTATTTGAAGTATAATTCGCATACAGTGTTAGTGTCCAATGTACAATATAATGGGTCAACAATTCCATACATTACTCAGTGTTCACTGTGATAAATGTAGTCCCAAT
>NW_027747933.1:0-4472 GCF_054177405.1 Leptonychotes weddellii | reverse complement strand
ACTGGGTGTTGTGCACGAACAATGAATCATGGAACACTTCATCTAGAACTAATGATGTAATGTATGGGGATTAACATAAGAATAAAAATAAAAAAAAAAAAAAGAAAAGAAGTAAAATTACCTGTATGCAGTTGACACGATCTTAAATATAGAAAACTCTAAAGACTAACCAACAAAAACAAACAAACAAACAAAAAACTGTTAGGACTAATGAATGAATTCAGCAGTCTTGCAGGAAATAAACACAAAAATTGGTGACATTTCCATACACTAATGATGAACAATCCAAAAAGGAAATTAAGAAAACAATTTCATTTGCAATAGCAACAAAAATAATGAAATACTTAGGAAAAAACTTAACCAAAGAGGTGAAAGATTTGTACACTTAAAATTATAATACACTGATGAAGGACATTTAAAAAGACATACATAAATGTGCAAGTGTATTGGAAGAATTAGTTTGTTAAAAAGTCCATACTGTACAAAATTATCTACAGATTCAATGCAACTCTTATCAAAATCCTGATGGCATTCTTTATCAAACAAATAGCCAAAATAATTTTGAGTAAGAAGAACAAAGCTGGAAGTGTCACACTCCCTGATTCCAAAACATATTACAGCAATCAAAACAGTATGGTACTGGCATAAAAACAAATATATAGATTAATAGAACACAACAGGGACGCCTGGGTGGCTCAGTCAGTTAAGCATCTGCCTTCAGCTCAGACCATGATCCCAGGGTCCTGGGATCGAGCCCTGCATTGGGCTCCCTGCTCGGCGGAGAGCCTCTCCCTCTGCCTGCCTCTCTGCCTGCTTGTGCTATCCGTCAAATAAATAAAATATTAAAAAAAAAAAAAATAGAACACAATAGAAAGCCCAGAAATAAATCCACACATTTATGGTCAACAAGGGTTCCAAGAACACACTATAAGGAAAGGATAGTCTCTTCAATAAATAGTGTTTGGAAAACTGGATATCTACATGCAGAAGAATTAAACTGGACATAAAAAAAATCATCACACATCATATACAAAAATGAATTAAATGAATTAAAGAATTAATGTAAGACATTAAATTATAAAATTACTAGAAGAAAACATAGGAGAAAACCTTCTTGAGATTGCTCTCGGCAACCGTATTATGGTTACGACACCAAAAGCACAGATAACAAAAGCAAAAATAAACAAGTAGGATTGCATCAAACTAAAAAGCTGCTTCACGGCAAAGGAAACAACCAACAAAATGAAAAGGTGACATATGGAGAAAATGGGAAAAAATATTTGCAACCATATATCTAATAAGAGGTTAACATACAAAATATATAAGTCAGATAACTCAATTAAAAAATTGCAAATATACTAATTAAAAAGTGGATAAGTGACCTGAACAGACATTTCTCAAATGAATACAAATGGCCAAAAGTACATGGAAAGGTGCTCAATATCAGTAATTGTCAGAGAAATGCAAGTCAAAACCACAATGAGATATCACCTCACACCTATTAGAATGGCTATTATCAAAAAGACAAAAGATAACAAGGATTGGTGAGGATATAGAAAAAAAGGAAGGAACACTTGTGCATTGCTCATAGGAATTTGAATTGGTGTGGCCACTGTGAAGAATAGTATGGAAGCTCCTCAGAAAACTAAAAATAGAACTACCATATGATCCAGCAATTCCACTTCCGGGTACACAACCAAAGGAAATAAAATCTGGGTTTCAAAAAGGTATCTGTACTCCCATATCCATTGCAGCATTAATCACACAGCCAACATATGGAAACAACCTAAATGTCCACAGACAGATAAATGTTTAAAGAAAATGTGACAATACAACAGAATATTATTCAGTCATAAAAAAGAAGGAAATCCTGCCATTTATAATGTGGATGAAGCTGAAGAATGTTATGTTAAATGAAATAAGCCAGACACTGAAAGACAAAAACTATATGATCTCACTTATATTGAGAATCTGTAACAGTTGAACTCATAAAAGCAGAGAGTAGAATGGAGATTGCCAGGGGCAGGGAGTATGGAGAAATGACAGACATTTATCAAAGGGTACAAAGTTTCAATTATGCAAGATGAATAAGTTCTGGAGATCTATTGTACAACATGGTGACTATAATTAACAATACTATTGTATACTTGAAATTTACTAAGAGGGTAAATCTGAAGTGTTTACTCTCAAAGAAACACAAAAAGAAAGTTAAAGAATGAAAGAAAATGCTAACTATTTGAGGTGATGGATGTTAATTACCTTGATTGTGGTGATATTTCATAATGTATACATATACCAAAATATCAAGTTGTACTCCTTAAATATATATACAATTCCTGTGTGTCATTATACCTCAATAAAGGTGAAAAAAAGTACCACATTCTTAAGATCAAGCTGAGTATTAGGATAGGGCTCCCTGCCTACATCAGTCTTATAGTCATTTTGGCAAGGTAAAATCAACTGATAGAAGAATAGAATCAAATATGAAATACAGGGACATTTGCGTGGCAGAGTTGGTTAAGCGTTTGACTCTTGGTTTTGTCTCAGGTCATGATCTCAGGGTTGTGAGAGTGAGCCCAGCATCAGGAGTCTGCTTGAGACTCTCTCTACCTCTCCCTCTGCCCCTTCCTCCCATACCTCACTGTCTCTCTCTCAAATAAATAAATCTTTAAAAAAAAATACTAAATACAGAATTACCCCTAGTAAAATGGGTAAACCTCTCAGTATGTACAATTAATATCCAATCTGGAGGTTTATCACTTAACTAAATGCTGAATGATACCTATAACAGCAAATATCTATTAAAAGTTTGAAATTGTTATAATAAGTAACAAATGTGTCCATAACCAATAGTCACTGTGTAGATCTGGTTTATCACAAGACTCTTCCCACAATGATATTTTTAGGGTAGCTATAAAATGATCATATCACCACATTTTTCTTTTCCACAGAGATTCTCAGGGAAAACTCCCCTCTAAGTGGAGGCTATGATTTTTGTCACCTTCCCAATGGGAATTCTCAGTAAATTTGTTTGTATTTTACAAGATGCTTTAAACTCCCAGAGGGAAAAAAGGTGTTGTGAAATTACTATTATTCTCCAGCTCATGTTTTCATCTGTGTTTATTTCTCTGAGTCCTACTGATGGTTTCTATAAAAGCCAACCACAGAATGTTACCTTGAGGTGTTAACAAATCATTAAAAATCACCCAGAATTGCTGCTGAAGTGAAAGAAAAGTTCAGCAAAAAGAAAAGACCGTCTAGAAAGAAAATCGAATGAATACACTAATTATTAAAGACAAGCATGCTCAAGATGTTGTTAAGTAATCAGCCATTGACCTAATTTATCACCTTCATAGTGAGGTTCATCAAAAGCCACGCCATCTTAGTTGCACCATCTTGTAGAGTCAGTGTGAATGGAACCAGCACTAGCTCCCTGAGGTACCCTGAATCTCAACAACAAGGTTTATCAGCAACAAGATTTTAAGTTCTTCACTTCCTCTTCTACTCACCCACACACTGTTTGCATACCTTATTAGAGCACTTATAATTTTGCATTGTCAGTGATCATGTTCTTGCCTGTTTTACCTACGTTTCCTTAAATTCATCCAAGGAGTATCTTATTCATTTGGAATTACTGTAGTACCTAGCAGAGTTCACAATTAAAGATAAATAAATAATACTAAATTACTCAATTGATCACTTTTACCCAAAGATGGATAGAATTGCCTAACATATGTCAGCTCTATCTTTCACTTAAAACTACCTTTCTGGGGGGGAAAGATGGCGGAGGAGTAGGGGACCCTATTTCAACTGGTCCCCGGAATTGAGCTGGATATCTACCAGACCACTCCTAGCACCCACGAAACCAGCCTGAGATGTAAGAAGATCTGGATCTCTACAAACAGAATATCGCAAGCAGTTGGTTTCAGGGTACGAAGCGGGGAGCCATGATTCCACAGGCAGATATCAGAGGATAAACGTCAGCGGGAGGGTGCCTGGCCGTGGGGATCCTACACCGCCGGTGAGCGACAGCCTGCACGCTGCGGACAGGGCACAGACTCGCAGACCGGTAGCGGTGGGGAAAGGACTTTAGGGCAGCCCCCGGGGTGGAAACCCGGAGCAGCGGGTCCCGCCTGCGAACTGCAGCTCCCAGGACGGAAACCCGGAGTGGCGGGGTCACGCGTGCCAACTGGAGCAGCTGGCGGTTTTAGAAGCACAAAGGGCAGAAACGTGCCCAGACCTGGAGGCAGGACTGGGAGCACTGCGGAGGGGCGCACAACCCAGGACACTGAAGTTTATAGCAGCACAGACAGAAACAGAGATGGTGTGGCCTGGAGAGCTCACTGAAGAACAGACTAATATCTCTCTGCTCTGAGGCAGAGCGTTGGAAATGGTCTCTTATGCTCTGACTCGCGGAAGAGATGCAGAAAGCCGCCAGGTAAAGCCGCCAGAGAACAAAAGCCCCAAAGACT
>NW_027747932.1:0-304 GCF_054177405.1 Leptonychotes weddellii | reverse complement strand
TTTTTTTTTTTTTAAAGATTTTATTTATTTATTTGAGACAGAGAGAATGACAGAGACGGAGAGCACATGAGAGGGGGGAGGGTCAGAGGGAGAAGCAGACTCCCCGCCGAGCAGGGAGCCCGATGCGGGACTCGATCCCGGGACTCCAGGATCATGACCTGAGCCGAAGGCAGTCGCTTAACCGACTGAGCCACCCAGGCGCCCTTTGAATCTCAACTTTCTTATATGTGTTTGCTTTCTAAACCTTGGTTTTATTATATCAATGCATGATAAGGAAAATAATGTCTACCAGGAATGATGTGAG
>NW_027747931.1:0-304 GCF_054177405.1 Leptonychotes weddellii | reverse complement strand
TATTTTGGTATTTATCAATTAGCAAAGAGTTCTTTTCAGGGAAAAAAAATCACTAATTTGCTTATTTCTGGAAAATTTCAACTTCCTGGTGAAGATCTTTGGTTGCCATACGAACTGTCTTTTTCACTGAAATTAAAGAAAGGATGAGAAAATTGGGCCGGGTACTGCAAAACCCACCAGGAGACCACCTCTACTATGTTTGCAGCAACCGTGCATGTCTATACCGCCTGTCAAAGATAATACTACTTAGAGCAGCCCAATAGCTCAAAGGCAATTCTTCCCTTACATATATTCCTTGGAAACC
>NW_027747930.1:0-304 GCF_054177405.1 Leptonychotes weddellii | reverse complement strand
GGAAAAGCAAACAGTGAAGGATGCATTTGTGCCAAGATGAAGGGGCAGAGCGCCCTCTGTTGGTGTTTTACTCTTAAGGAGCCTCTATGTGTGCATAGCTCCTGCCTCCTCAAGCGGCCACATCCCGCCCGCTAAACTCAGTCTTACATCTCGGGCACGTCTCTGCATCACTTGAAATTCTTCAAAACCATGACTCCTGCTGAATGCATGATCAATAAACTTACTGTCACTTATCTTATCTTTATGTCTTTCCTGTTAGAAATCACCTGCCATGAAATACCTCACGCGTTCAGTGTTACTTGCT
>NW_027747929.1:0-304 GCF_054177405.1 Leptonychotes weddellii | reverse complement strand
GTCTGCCTTTGGCTCGGGTCATGATCCCGGGGTCCTGGGATCGAGCCCTGCATCGGGCTCTCTGCTCGGCCAGGAGCCTGCTTCTCCCTCTCCCACTCCCCCTGCTTGTGTTCCCTCTCTAGCTGTCTCTCTCTGTCAAATAAAAAAAAAAAAAGATGCAATGAAAATGTAGGTTTCATCTTCCTTCTTTTAAAAAATTTCTATTACGCTAAGGTCTAAGAGGACTGGACAAATGTATTCTTGAATGATACCTGGGTTACTTGGTCCAAAATACGTCTCCTCTTACAAGGCCATCTTGACAATG
>NW_027747928.1:0-304 GCF_054177405.1 Leptonychotes weddellii | reverse complement strand
TTCTGCAAAAGGAGAGGAGGGAGACTGCTGTGGTAGGGGGCCTCCTGCTGTGGGAACCTCGCCCTCTGCGCCCCGCTGAGCCCCCAAAGTAGGTAGGGGATTATCGCCCCAGCCCCTGGGCTGAGCGAGGCCAGGCCTCCAGGGCCAAATGAGGGGGCTGCTGCTGGCTCTGCGCCAGCAGCGTGGAGGAGCCCCCAGGGGAAGGCCTGCTGCGCAACCCTGAGCCTTACCGTCTTCAGTCTCCACATAGAGGCGGAGCCCCAGGTCCTTGTTCCGGCTCAACAACCAGCGGTCACTGGCCGTT
>NW_027747927.1:0-304 GCF_054177405.1 Leptonychotes weddellii | reverse complement strand
TTTCTAACACACACACACACACACACACAGTAGAAATCATTCAATTGTGTAAAACATCATGTGGTATAAATGTTGTTGCTCTTCTGTAAAACTGGCAAACTTTTCTTTTTTTTAAAGATTTTATTTATTTATTTGAGACAGAGAGAATGAGAGAGAGAGAGAGCACATGAGAGGGGGGAGGGTCAGAGGGAGAAGCAGGCTCCCCGCTGAGCAGGGAGCCCGATGCGGGACTCGATCCCGGGACTCCAGGATCATGACCTGAGCCGAAGGCAGTCGCTTAACCAACTGAGCCACCCAGGCGCCC
>NW_027747926.1:0-304 GCF_054177405.1 Leptonychotes weddellii | reverse complement strand
TTTTTTTTTTTTTTTGAAAAGATGCACTCCAGCAGTAGAAATTTTGGTCAAGGAGTTTATGTCATAAGGCAAAACATTTTTACTCCTTAAAGCCAATGCTTATCCATAAAACTCCAAGAAAAATAAAATCTAGATTTTTTTTATACTCATAGAAAGTAAAATGGCCACTTGATGTTGTAAATGTCATTAATCACTTTTATTTGGCTTTGGAGTCACTTTTTATGCTTCTGGAAATGTGTTAACAGTGTAACAATTCAGTTCCAACATTAGTCATTCTGTAAAGTCTTATCCTTTTTTTTTTTTT
>NW_027747925.1:0-304 GCF_054177405.1 Leptonychotes weddellii | reverse complement strand
CTGTGGAAAACAGTATGGAGGTTCCTCAAAAAATTTAAAATAGAATTACCATATGGTGGGTAATGCCACTACTCAGTATTTTTACCCAAAAAAAGACCCAAAAACCAAAACAAAACATAAACATCAATTTGAAAGACATATGTACCCCTTGTTTATGCAGCATTCTTTGTAAGAGCCAAATTATGGTATCAGCCCAAGTATCCATCAAGAGGTAAACAGATAAAGAAGAAGTGGTATATATACATACAGTGGACTATCACTCAGCCACAAAAAAGAATGAAATCTTGCCATTTGGAACAACATG
>NW_027747924.1:0-304 GCF_054177405.1 Leptonychotes weddellii | reverse complement strand
CTGTGTGCATATGTGTATGTGAGCGTGCATGTGTGTGTGAGAGCGTGTGTGTGACTGTGCGTGTGAGTGTGTGTGTGTGACTGTGTGTGAGAGCATATGTGTGTAAGAGCATGTGTGTGTGTGACCGTGTGTGTATGACCGTGTGTGACCATGTGACCATGCATGTGTGTGTGAGAGCGTGTGTGTGTGACTGTGTGTGTGACCATGCATGTGTGTGTGACCGTGAGCGTGAGTGTGAGTGTGTGAGCATGTGTGTGCATATGTGTATGTGAGCGTGCATGTGTGTGTGAGAGCGTGCGTGTGT
>NW_027747923.1:0-4472 GCF_054177405.1 Leptonychotes weddellii | reverse complement strand
TTTTTTTTTTTTTAAAGATTTTATTTATTTATTTGAGAGAGAGAGAATGAGAGACAGAGAGCACGAGAGGGAAGAGGGTCAGAGGGAGAAGCAGACCCCCGCTGAGCAGGGAGCCCGATGCGGGACTTGATCCCGGGACTCCAGGATCATGACCTGAGCCGAAGGCAGTCGCTTAACCAACTGAGCCACCCAGGCGCCCTTCTTTTTTTTAAAAAAGATTTTATTATTTATTTGACAGGAGAGAGAGAGAGAGTGTGTGAGCACACAAGCAGGGGGAGTCGGAGAGGGAGAGGCAGGCTCCAGTGCCGAGCAGGGAGCCTGATGCAGGCCTCGATCCCAGGATCCTGGGATTATGACCCGAGCCAGAGGTAGACGCCTAACCAACTGAGCCACCCCGGCTCCTCCATCATTTTAGTTTCAAAAACTAAATACCTGATATTTATATATGCACATGCAGACATCAAAGAAATATACCTTCCTCATATGTCTTGCTTTGTAAATAACTTACAATGTTAGTTGAATATTATATTGGAACATTATAATTAAGTGATGGCAGATAGCATAATTATGTTTATAAATTATTCTAAATGTGAATAAATTAATTATATAAGAGCTGCATTATTTGAATCTTACCTGCTTTTAGTCATGTGTTGTACAAGATGTATTCCATAACTTATTCCTCAGTAATTGTTATAATATTCCTCAAAAATGCCTATTAACACATTTACTTGAATTTTAAAAGTCAGGCGGAAATTAATTCTGATTTAGTTTATTGGTTTGAAAATGAGGATCAGAGTTGACAATTAGGTAATATGGTGAGTGTTTTTCATAAGTGGAATGAGACATATCTCCAAGACTTTTTTAAAAAGTGTATTTTGGGGGCACCTGGGTGGCTCAGTTGTTAAGCGTCTGCCTTCGGCTCGGGTCATGATCCCAGGGTCCTGGGATCGAGCCCCGCATCAGGCTCCCTGCTCCGCGGGAAGCCTGCTTCTGCCTCTCCCACTCCCCCTGCTTGTGTTCCCTCTCTCGCTGTGTCTCTCTCTGTCAAATAAATAAATAAAATCTTTAAAAATAATAAAATTAAAAAGTGTATTTAAAATGTGGGATGAGGAAATTATTTTTTTTAAGATTTTATTTATTTATTTGACAGAGAGAGTGATAGAGCACAAGCAGGGGGAACAGTAGAGGGAGAGGGAGAAGCAGGCTCCCCGCCAAGCAGGGAGCCCGATGCAGGGCTCGATCCCAGGACCCTGGGATCATGACCTGAGCCAAAGGCAGATGCTTAACCATCTGAGCCACCCAGGCACCCCAAGGAAATTATTTTTTTTGAAAAAATATTGAATTCAAGCTATGGTGCATTAGAATTAATATTTGGTTTTTCCAATATTTTCTGAGTATATCAGATTAAACGAGGTGTCTCTTACATGAAAGAGTAACAGGCAGGGGCACCTGGGTGGCTTAGTCAGTTGAGTATCTGACTCTTGGTTTCAGCTCTGGTCGTGATCTCATGGGTCATGGGATGGAGCCTACCTCAGGCTCCATGCTCATTGGGGAGTCTGCTTGAAGATTCTCTCCCTCTACCCCTCCCCCAACCTACATGCGCACCCCCCTTCGCTCTCTCTAATAAATAAATAAATCTTAAAAAAAAGAGTAACGGGGGTGCCTGGGTGGCTCAGTTGTTAAGCGTCTGCCTTTGGCTCGGATCATGATCCCAGGGTCCTGGGATCAAGCCCCGCATTGGGCTCCCTGCTCCGCGGGAAGCCTGCTTCTCCCTCTCCTACTCTCCCTGCTTGTGTTCCCTCTGTCACTGTGTCTCTCTCTGTCAAAAAATAAACAAAATCTTAAAAAAAAAAAAAAAGAGTAACAGGTGTAACTGATTATAATTATATAATTCTTAATATTAACAATTATGTAATCTGATAATTAATAATTCTTGAAGTTATTTGAGTATACTACTTTTCAGAAATTACGAAAGTGAATGACTCTAATTAGGGAAAAAATTATTTTCTGGTTTCCAATTATTTTCATTAAAATTGAAGGAAGAACATGTAATGAAATGATGGATCTAGGCAGTGATCATTAATGGCTGCTAAACCATCAGATGAAAAACTGATGGGGACCTTTGAAATGGGTAGATACAGCTAATAACACTAAACCCACGGATACAGCCTATCACACACACAAAAAAGACACCCAGACTTTAGGTACCTCCAATGAAATAAAAAGTACAAACAAACCACCTATGAAGGGACTCTTGCCAAAGTATCAAATCTGTATCTAATCAAGCCTCAAGATCTAAATATCAATTTTCAGGAAATACAGAGGCCAAGGAGATGTAATCAGCAAAATCCAGAACTTGGAAAACACATCTACAGGACAAATTACCCAATTTTTCAACAAATCAATTGCAAGGGGAAAGAAAAACAAGGAGAAAGAATCTATTGATTAAAAAAAAAAGACTTAAGGGCACCTTGGTGGCTCAGTCAGTTAAGTGTCTGCCTTCAGCTGGGGTCATGGTCTCAGGGTCCTGGGATGAAGGCCTATGTCAGGCTCCCTGCTTGGCGAAGAATCTGCTTCTCCCTCTCCCTCTGCCTCCCCCTCCCCCCGCTTGTGCTCTGTCTCTCTCAAATAAATAAATAAAATCTTTGGGCGCCTGGGTGGCTCAGTTGTTTAAGCAACTGCCTTCGGCTCAGGTCATGATCCTGGAGTCCCGGGATCGACTCCCGCATCGGGCTCCCTGCTCAGCGAGGAGCCTGCTTCTCCCTCTGACCTTCCCCGCTCTCATGTACTCTCTCTCATTCTCGCTCTCTCAAATAAATAAATAAATCTTTAAAAAAAATAAATAAAATCTTTTTAAAAATTAAAATAAAAAAAGACTTAAGAGGGGTGCCTGAGTGGCTCAGTCAGCTAAGCATCCATGGACTCTTGACTCTTGATCTTAGCTCAGGGCTTGATCTCAGGGTTGTGAGTTCAAGCCCCATGTTGGGCTCCATGCTGGACATGGAGCCTACTTAAAAAAAAAAAAAAGGCAAGAGAAAAATCAGCCAAATGTAATTTGTGGGCATTGTTAGAATCTTAAGTTGAAAAACCAACACTGAAATCCAAACCAAATCAAAACAAAAGTATGTATGATATAATCCAGGGAAATTTAGACAATGGCTGGATATTGGATGATTTATATTTCTTAGGTGTACTGGTTTGTTTTAAAAGTATTCTTATTTTTAAGAAATATTTATAGAGGTATTCTCTCTATTCTCATCCCAAGATGATTCTTGGGATTTGCTTCAAAATGATCCAATAGTGGTTGAAGGGGTGGGAGTGGAGGACAGACAGCAGGAAAGGATTGAAATAAAAGAAGATTGGCTATGGGTTGGTGAAATTGTCAAAGCTGGATGGTGGTCACGTGGAGATTCATTTTATTATTTTTCTACCTTTATACAGGCTTGAACTTTTCAATAATAAAAATTAAAAGATAAAAACAAATGTAAAAAAATTCATCGAAGGAGTACCTACTCTAGCTGTCAGCTGATAGATCACTAAAACTAATTTTTTGATGATTTATCACTGTGTGATTTTTGGGCATATACCTTGAAAGGACTGAATGACTGACGTTGGTATAATAAGCCTGTTTATATGAACAGTGCTTAGATGTGTAGAAACAAAAACAAGCAATGAGAGTTTATACTGAACTCTTTCATATTAGCAAGAGGTAATATAATATTTATTCATGAATGCATGAGCAAACAGGAAAAAAGAGAAAAGCCCCATCCATTCTCTTAAGAGACCTGTGTTTTCAACAATTTTTTTCTTTTTATGTTTAATAGTTGTTTATATTATTATTTCTTTTTAGAGAGCGGGTAGGGAGAGGGAGAGAGAGAATCCCAAGCAGGACAGAGTCCCAAGCGCAGAATCTGACCTGGGGCTTGATCTCACAACCCTGAGATCATGACCTGAGCCACAATCAAGAGTTGGTTGCTTAACCAACTGAGCCACCCAGGTGCCCCAGTTGTTTATATTATTTATCAAAGTTTGTAATATTTATGTATTTTTGATCAATTGTATACTAATACCAACTGTACAAACCGAATCCAAAAGAAATTTTTAATATTTGGAGACTTCGGGATCAGGAAAAAAACTTTAAAAATTACACAAAGAGGGGCCTGGGTGGTGCAGTCAGTTAAGCATCCAACTCTTGTCTCAGCTCAGGTCATGATCTCTGGGTTGTGAGATGGAGCCCGGTGTCAGACTCCGCACTCAGTGGGGAGCCTGCTTGGGATTCTTTCTCTCCCTTGCCTTCTGCCCCTCCCCCCACCCTCCCTTTCCAAATAAATAAATCAATCTTAAAAAAATAATTAAAAAAATAAAAATTACACAAAGATAAAAATCTAAGAGGAAATGTAATGGAAATATAATTCCAAGAAGAGAAAGGAATGATATAAGATAACTTATAGTTACAGAAGAGGTTGTTCATG
>NW_027747922.1:0-304 GCF_054177405.1 Leptonychotes weddellii | reverse complement strand
GGAAAAGCAAACAGTGAAGGATGCATTTGTGCCAAGATGAAGGGGCAGAGCGCCCTCTGTTGGTGTTTTACTCTTAAGGAGCCTCTATGTGTGCATAGCTCCTGCCTCCTCAAGCGGCCACATCCCGCCCGCTAAACTCAGTCTTACATCTCGGGCACGTCTCTGCATCACTTGAAATTCTTCAAAACCATGACTCCTGATGAATGCATGATCAATAAACTTACTGTCACTTATCTTATCTTTATGTCTTTCCTGTTAGAAATCACCTGCCATGAAATACCTCACGCGTTCAGTGTTACTTGCT
>NW_027747921.1:0-304 GCF_054177405.1 Leptonychotes weddellii | reverse complement strand
CACAGGAGAGAAACGTATGCTGCAGGAAAATGACAAAGGGCCAAAGAGAATGAAAAAGGAACTAGAAACCACTCACATTCACTCTGCACTCTCAGAGACTGCCGGTTCCAGGTGCTCGCGCATGTCTGTGGCTTTACATCGACACACCGTCATGTTATGTATGCTCTTTTATAATAACAGTGTTTTGAAATTTAACAACAGGTCGTAAGCAGATTATGTTCTCTTAAAAATACTAACATAGCATTAGGTCCTAAGCAGGGATTTCATTAGGAAATCATTATCAAAAATATCTCAACGATGGGAT
>NW_027747920.1:0-304 GCF_054177405.1 Leptonychotes weddellii | reverse complement strand
GTTGGTACAGAATTCCCTCCCACAGAGCAGCCCCAATGATAAAGTCATAGATTCTCCCCTGTTTCCAGAGAAGGAAGCAGTCTATTTCAGTCATATTTTATCAAAGGATAAAAGTTAAATGAATTCAGGGGCGCCTGGGTGACTCAGTCGGTTAAGCGTCTGCCTTTGGCTCAGGTCATGATCCCAGCGTCCTGGGATCGAGCCCCAGCATCAGACTCTCTGCTCATAAGGGGAGTCTGCTTCTCCCTCTCCCTCTTCCTCTGCCTGCCACTCTGCCTACTTGTGCTCTCTCTCTCTGTCAAAT
>NW_027747919.1:0-304 GCF_054177405.1 Leptonychotes weddellii | reverse complement strand
GGCGGCTTTTCTCTGGGGGCTCACTGAGGAGTGGGGCCCGAGTTCTCGGCTCCTCCAGGGTGCAGATTGGGAGGCCGACATTTTCACTCTCTGCCTCCAAACTGTACGGAAAGCTTGCAGAGAACAAAAGCTCCGGAGAGCAAACCCGAGCAGATTTCTTAGCCCGGACCGGGCAAGGGCAGGGCAATTCCAGCTCCAGCAAAGACTTTTGGAAACCAAGGCAACAGGCCTCTCCCCCAGAAAATCAGCGAGAACAGCCAGTCAAGACTAAGTTTACCGATCAATGAGAATAGCAGAACTCCAG
>NW_027747918.1:0-304 GCF_054177405.1 Leptonychotes weddellii | reverse complement strand
GTCCTGCAGCATGTCCTCCCACCATCTTGTCACAAATGGCAGAATTTCCTTTTTTCTCATGGATGAATAATATTCCATTTTGTATGTACATATCGCATCTTTTTAATCCATTTGTCCATCAGTGGATACTTAGGACTTAGGTGGTTTCCAAATCTTGGCTACTGTGAATAATGCTGCAATGAACATGGGAATGCAGATATGTTTTTGAGATACTGATTTGATTTGTTCAGAATATACACCCAGAAGTGGAATTGCTGGGCCATATGAGTTTTCCACAGTGGCTGCACCAATTTACGTTCCCATC
>NW_027747917.1:0-304 GCF_054177405.1 Leptonychotes weddellii | reverse complement strand
ATATCCTTTACTTTGAAAGGAAAATATGCTATTTCTTGGTTTTGAAGATGTCATATCTTAAACTTTATCTTTGAGGCTCCTGTGTCTTGATTTTTTTTTTTTTTTCAAGATTTTACTTATTTAGAGCTGGGGGGATGGGTAAGGGGCAGAAGGAGAGAGAGATCCCAAGCCGACTGCACGCTGAGCATGGAGCCCGACTTGGGGCTCAATCCCAGGACCCTGAAATCATGGCCCAAGCTGAAATCAAGAGTCAGACACTCAACTGACTGAGCCACCCAGGTGCCCCTCCTGTGTCTTGATTTTT
>NW_027747916.1:0-304 GCF_054177405.1 Leptonychotes weddellii | reverse complement strand
GGAGCCGTGTGTCCCCGGTGGCTGCGGGTCCCAGCTCACTAATGAGAGCCCCTTACTGATTGGGCACTTAGTCTATGCCAGGCCTTACCTTTAACTCTCCACTCTGGGAGGTTGAGCCCTACTGCGTCCATTGTACAGATGAGGAAGTAAAGGCCTGGGATTCACCGAGGCACCTGTCACAGGAGACCTGGGCTTACACTGCCCCATGAGGAGACCCAGCTCCGCTCTGGCCTCCACCGTGCGCAGCCCCCCCAGCCTCTGCCTCTGGAGGGCATCTCCCTTTCCACACCCTTCCCCACCCCTG
>NW_027747915.1:0-304 GCF_054177405.1 Leptonychotes weddellii | reverse complement strand
TTGATCTCACGACCCTGAGGTCAAGACCTGAGCAGGAGTCAGTTGCTTAACCGACTGAGCCACCTAGGAGCTCCTCAGCAGGTTTTTAAAATCTGGAAATGTAGGTCCTTCAGGTCTGGAAAATATTTTTGTAATTACTCCTTTGACCATGGACTCCCTTCCATTTTCTCTATCCTGATTTCTTCTGCTGGGCCTCCTAGGTGGATCTTTTACTTTCCCTATTTTTTCTCTCTCCTCTTTTCCATACCTTTATTTTTTTTTCTACTTTCTCAAATACTTCCTTGACCCTATCTTTCAAACCCTC
>NW_027747914.1:0-304 GCF_054177405.1 Leptonychotes weddellii | reverse complement strand
TTCTTCCTTTGTTCTTTCTTCCTTTTATGCACACAGACATGAATTAATCATCTAAGAGGATGGAGAGGTCACTCCAGGTACAAGGGATAAGTAAAGGTGTAGGAGTGAGGATGTAGAAGTTGTATGGGAGGAGTGGATAGCCCCATCTAGTTGAGTATAAAATGAGTAAAAAGGGGAAAGAAATAATCCCAGAAAGACAAGATGACAATGATGGAATCATTCCCAGAGAGCCAGTGTGGTGGGGAGAGACCTGTTGTCCAGGGTCAAGCTGGTGGGGGACAGAGGAGGGGTGGTTAGAGACACG
>NW_027747913.1:0-304 GCF_054177405.1 Leptonychotes weddellii | reverse complement strand
ATGCATACAAATAGGACTGGAAGGACACATAGCTCTGGAGAAGAAAGTGGAAGTATGGGGGTGGAAATGAAAGATCCCAGTTTTATGTTGTACTTTTCATCGTTACGTATTTTTTAATATTTTACAGTGTGAAGGAAGCCATACATTTATCTTGTATTTAAGAAAATGCACAGTTCAGGGGTGCCTAGGTGGCTCCGTTGGTTAAGCGTCTGCCTTCGGCTCAGGTCATGATCCCAGGGTCCTGGGATCGAGCCCCGCATTGGGCTCCCTGCTCCGTGGGAAGCCTGCTTCTCCCTCTCCCACT
>NW_027747912.1:0-4472 GCF_054177405.1 Leptonychotes weddellii | reverse complement strand
GGCGCCTGGGTGGCTCAGTTGGTTAAGCGACTGCCTTCGGCTCAGGTCATGATCCTGGAGTCCCGGGATCGAGTCCCGCATCGGGCTCCCTGCTCGGCAGGGAGTCTGCTTCTCCCTCTGACCCTCCTCCCTCTCATGCTCTCTGTCTCTCATTCTCTCTGTCTCAAATAAATAAATAAAATCTTTAAAAAAAATTAAAAAATGTTTTCTAGGGGCGCCTGGGTGGCTCAGTTGGTTGGGCGACTGCCTTCGGCTCAGGTCATGATCCTGGAGTCCCGGGATCGAGTCCCGCATCGGGCTCCCTGCTCGGCGGGGAGTCTGCTTCTCCCTCTGACCCTCCCCCCTCTCATGTGCTCTCTCTCATTCTCTCTCTCTCAAATAAATAAAATCTTTAAAAAAAAAAAAACATCTATATTAGCAAAGAAGAAAGATCTTAAAATCAGTGGTCTCAAACCAGTGGTTTAAGCTTCCATCTTAAAAAACCATAAAAGGAGTCCATGAAACCCAAAGTAAACAGAGAGCAGAAATAATGAACACCAGGGCAGAAATCACTGAAAGAGAAAAGAGAAGAAGGAGGAGGAGGAGAAGGAGGAGGAGGAGGAGAAGAAGAAGGAGGAGGAGGAGGAGGGGGGAGGAGGGGGAAGAGAAGCAGGAGAAGAAGAAGAAGAGGAGGAGGAAGGGGAGGAACAGAGAGAAGGAGGAGGAGGTAGAGGCAGAAGATCAGTGAAACCTAAAGCCAGTTGTTTGGGAAGGTGAGTATAACTGATAAGTCTTACTAGAAAAAAAAAGACATAAATTACCAATGTCAGGAAAGACAGAAGTAATATCACTACAAATTCTATAGATAGTAAAAAAGATAATAATAGGATAGAATGAATACTTTTATGCCAATAAAAATTTTTTTTATGCCAATAAAATTGATAGCTTAGGTGAAATGGAAAAATTATTTGAAAGACACAAATTGCTAAAGCTTACTCAATAAAAAAGGAAGGAAAACCTGAATAGTCCTACATCTATTAAAGAAATTGAACTTGTAGTTAAACATGTTCCCATAAATAAGAATCCAGGTCCAGATGGCTTCAGTTGTAAATTCTGTCAAACATTTAAGAAAGAAATAATACTAATCCTACAAAAAATCTTCCCCCAATATTGAACACCAGGAAAATATGTCCTAATTCATTCTATGAAGCCATCATTACCCTTAAAGTAAAACCAAAGACATTACAAGAAAACTACAGTCAGAAATGAAAGATTGGGTTAACACTTGAAGAAAATCTATCAACACAGATCTATCAAAAATTTTATAAACAAACTAAAAAAAAAAATAATAAAACAACTCTATAAGATGATCTCAATATATCAGAAAAAAAATTAACAAAATTCAGCATTCATTCCTGACATAAACTCTTAGTAAACTAGGAATAAAAGGAATTGTCCTTAACCTGATGAAAGACATTTACAAAAATATACAGTTAACATCATTTTCAATGATGAAAGATGAAATGCTTTCTTCTTAGCCTAAGAACAAGACAAGGATGACTCAATACTTCTGTTCAACAATGCCCTTGAGGTCCCATCCAGTATAATCAGGCAAAAAAAAGAATTAAAAAGCACCGAGATTAGAAAGAAAGAAAGAAAACTCTCTATTTACAGACACCATAATCTATAGAAAATCCAGTAAATCTACAAAAAAAAAAAAAAAAAAAAAAAAAAAACGAAAAAAAAAAACCCTACTAGAATGAGTAAGTCAGTTTGGCAAGGTAGCAGGATACATGCATAACATAAAAATCAATTGTATTTTTATATACTAGCAATGGACAATCAGATATTTAAAACTTTAAAAGCAATACTAATTACAATAGCATAAAACATATGAAACACTTAAGGATAACAAAAATGCACATCTGTATACTGAAGACATTACTGAAAGAAAATTTAAAATACACAAATAAATGGACAGGTAAACTGTGTTCATGAGTCTGAAGACTCAGTATAGTAACACCACCATTCCTCCCCAGTTTATAGATTCCATGAATCCCACCCCAAATTCCAGGAGGCTTTTTTTTTTAAAGATTGTATTTATTTATTTGACAGAGAGAGACAGCGAGAGAGGGAACACAAGCAGGGGGAGCAGGAGAGGGAGAAGCAGGCTTCCTGCTGAGCAGGGAGCCCGATGCGGGGCTCGATCCCAGGACCCTGGGATCGTGACCTGAGCCGAAGGCAGACGCTTAACCGACTGAGCCACCCAGGGGCCCCCAAGAGGATTTTTTTAAATAGAAACTAACAAGCTGATTCTAAAATTCATATTATAATGCAAAGCACAAAAAATAGCCAACCATCTTCGAAAAAAAATTATAGGACTTATATTACCAATTTCAAGACTTATTATAAAGCTACAATAATTAAGACACGGTGATACTGACACAAAACTCAAACAGATCAATGGAACAGAATGGAGAGATCAGAAATAAACTCAGACATATTTTGACAATTTTTTACAAAATTACAAAAGCAATTCAGTAGAGAAGTTAAGTCCTTTCAACAAATGATGCTGGAACAACTGAATATCCATAGGCAAAAAGAAAAAAAAGTGAAGTCTGACCTATACCTCACACCGCATACAAAATTTCACTCAAGAGACCAAAATGTTGTTATCTAAACTTTTTTTAAGGTTCCAGAAGAAAATGTAGGTAATCTTCGTTTCTTTGGATTACAAACAGATTTCTTAGATATACCACTAAAAACATAATTCATAAAGTAAAAAATTTATAAATTGAATTTAACAAAATAACTGCTTTTTGAAAGATAGTCAAGACAGTTAATAGACAAACTGCATACTAGGAGAAATTTTGCAAATCATATATCTGATAAAAGACTTATTTCCAGGATAAATAAAGACTTTTCAAAACTTGATAAGAGGAAAACAACCCAGTAAAGAAATGAACAAAATTTTGGACTGACACTTCACCAAGAAAATGTATGGAAATAAACACATACAGAGATACTTAACATCATTAGGGAAATGCAAATTAAAATCAGAATGTGATACAATTATATACTTCTTAGAATGATAAAGTAGAAAAAAAAAAATGACCATACCTAGTGTCGTCAGGATGGAGAACTGGAACTCTCTTACACTGCTGGTAGGAATGTAAAATGGTGGAACCATGTTGGAAACAGTTTGGCACTTTCCTTAAAAAAACAGAGAAACAAAAAACTACTTATCATATGATCCAGCCATTCTACTGCTAGATATTTACCAAGAGATAAAGAAATACATGTCCATACAGAGGTTTTTACGCAAATGTTCATGGCAACTTCATTTGTAATAGTCAAAATCTGGAAAAAATTGAAAAAAAAATCTGGAAACAGGCGCCTGGGTGGCTCAGTTGGTTAAGCGACTGCCTTCGGCTCAGGTCATGATCCTGGAGTCCCGGGATCGAGTCCCACATCGGGCTCCCTGCTCAGTGGGGGGTCTGCTTCTCCCTCTGACCCTCTCCCCTCTCGTGCTATCTCTCATTCTCTCTCTCAAATAAATAAAATCTTTAAAAAAAAAAATCTGGAAACAATATAAATCCCCTTCAACAAGTGAATGGATAAACAACCTGTGATATATCCATCGGTGGAATACCACTTTGGAATTAAAAGGGATGAACTACTGGATACACAACACAACATCGATAATCTCAAAATAAAAACAGGCAGGGGACGCCTGGGTGACTCACTTTGGTTAAGCATCTGACTCTTGATCTCAGCTCAGGTCTTGATCTCAGGGTTGTGAGTTCAAGCCCTGCACTGGGCTCCACGCTGGGCATGGAGCCTGCTTAAAAAAAAAAAAAAGTCAGGCAGAAAGGATACATACCATTGATTCTATTCAAAAAAATTTCTATAAAATGCCAACTAATTTCTAGTACGGCATACTGCAATGTGCCAGATCAATGGTTGCCAGAGGAGTGTGAGGAGGAGAGACAGGAGGGAGGGATTAAAAAGGAGAATGAGCTAACCCATCCCCCCACCCACCTCCCCTCTAAAACCCTCAGTTTGTTTCTCAGAGTCTATAGTCTCTCATGGTTCATCTCTCCTTCCGATCTCCCCCCCTTCATTTTTCCCTTCCTTCTCCTAATGTCCTCCATGCTGTTCCTTATGTTCCACAAGTAAGTGAAACCATATGATAATTGACTTTCTCTGCTTGGCTTATTTCACTTAGCATAATCTCCTCCAGTCCCATCCATGTTGATGTAAAAGTTGGGTATTCATCCTTTCTGATGGCTGAGTAATATTCCATTGTATATGTGGACCACATCTTCTTTATCCATTCGTCTGTAGAAGGGCATCTCAGCTCTTTCCACAGTTTGGTTATTGCGGACATTGCTGCTATGAACATTGGGGTGCATATGGCCCTTCTTTTCACTACATCTGTGTCTTTGGGGTAAATACCCAGTAGTGCAATTGCTGGGTCATAGGGTAGTTCT
>NW_027747911.1:0-304 GCF_054177405.1 Leptonychotes weddellii | reverse complement strand
GTAGAAAGCCGTAGTCTTATCAGATAGAGGTGTCAGGGGATGGGGTTGGAGGTTGCCAGGGCAGCTGTAGGTGGAAGGAGGAAACCCTGGAGAGAAAGGGGCCCCAGACAGGTGATCCCCAGTGTGCATCAAACCCCTCCAAATCCTGGGCTGAGTCCTGCGCAGACCATGCCTGGGGGAGACGGCAAGGGGCCCAGCCACAGGCAACAGCAGGAAGGTTTCGAGAGCTGAGCAACCATTCTGCGGCTGCCCACCACAGTGGTGGGGAGAGAATCTGGAATTGGAGTCCTGTCAACTTAGAGGG
>NW_027747910.1:0-304 GCF_054177405.1 Leptonychotes weddellii | reverse complement strand
GAACAAAATGCTAAAAAAATGCTAAAAGGGTAACAACAACCCCAGAAAAATATACACTAAACAAATCAGAAGAGCCCTGAAACTAGGGGGAAAAAAAAGGGGGTAAAAAAAAAAAAAAAGAAGGAAAGAAGAAAAAAAAAAATATGATCAGGCTGGTGAAAATAACAGAGCCACACACTAGATTTTGGGTGTATTTTTGGTCTGTTAGAAGAAATTGCCTCCCAAAATTTTAAAGAAACTTATATATATACAAAAAAAGGGTAAATATGATGAAGGGATGGAATATGACTGTAAAGATGAAAAT
>NW_027747909.1:0-304 GCF_054177405.1 Leptonychotes weddellii | reverse complement strand
TCCTCACAAGACCTCAAATATTTCGGACTGTGGCCTGGCCCTCTCCCAGGGGACCTCCTTCCTTCCCAGCATCCCCTTCCACCATCCCCCCACCACGGCCTTGCAAAAAAAAAAAAAAATTTCTTCTTTCATTAAAACTGCCTGAAACTTCTGTGGGTACAGAAACCACAAACTGATCAGCAGAGAAAAGGGAAGAGAATGAGAGGCAACCGGAAACCATTCAGGGCTGGTCCCCTCCCTGCCCCGGTTTCTTCCCCCAGCCCCCCGCAGCTCAGCCCAAAGCCTGCTGGGAAACCTGCGGCCC
>NW_027747908.1:0-304 GCF_054177405.1 Leptonychotes weddellii | reverse complement strand
TCTGCTGGCTTTGAACCAAACAGGAAGAAGCCATTTCAGGTTTGAAGTCTATTGAAAAGACTACTTGTCATGTTCTGGCCGCCCCGGCCAAAGATGCCCGAGGACGGGAGGAAATGGGTGTGGGGCCCAAGGAGTCCCCCACAGCACGCACACTCAGAGGCAGGGTGCCTGTGGTTAAGATGCAGTCAGGGATGCTGTATGAGTCACGTGGTGAGTCCACCTCCAACTCTGAGAGTAATGAACGGCAGACAGAGAATGTCCACCAGTAAGAGGCCGCGGGGCAGAGCGACTGGGGCGGATGGTG
>NW_027747907.1:0-304 GCF_054177405.1 Leptonychotes weddellii | reverse complement strand
GCTGAATTCCTGAGAGGAGATGAAATCCAGGTCTCCTACTCCTCTGCCATCTTGCTCCCTTCTCAACAAGAAATATTTTTGAGTAACCCAAGATGGTATCATTCGTATAGTGCCCCCATCCCTCTCTTGGTGTGTATTAGGTTTTAAGAATTTTGAGTGAGAGGCTGGTGTGTCAGTCAGAACTCCGTGGGCTGTGAATGTAAGATCCACTTGTGTTCCTTCCATTGGCAAACTTAGTTGGAACCATATTGCAAAGGTGATTCCGGAAAATGTAGCTTTCAGCTCAGAAGGGAGTGATGGTGGG
>NW_027747906.1:0-304 GCF_054177405.1 Leptonychotes weddellii | reverse complement strand
AGGGTTGTTACTACCCAAAGCTGCTCATTCAGTGGAATGTGCTCTCACCTCCCCTCCCCATCTCCTCCTCCTCCCATGCCCCCCCTCCTTTCTTCCTTCTCCTTTTTTTCTCTCTCTCTCCCCTTCTCTCTCTCTTGCTCCAGCTCCTGGCTCTGCCTCCGTCTGTGTGGTGGTTTACTTGTCTTCTAGAGTGGTAGATGCAGGCTGGTATGACCCCAGGTTGGCCCTCCCAACATCCATATACCAATCCCAGAGAAAGGCCTTTTGGCAGAGCTTGGCTGGTCAGTCACCAAAACTGCTTCCT
>NW_027747905.1:0-304 GCF_054177405.1 Leptonychotes weddellii | reverse complement strand
TAACCAGGACATGACCCCGCCACTCTGCAGAAATGGCTCTTCCAATGGGGACAATTCTAGTTAAAGCTGGAGATCAAAAGGTTTTATCTGACTTTCCGTTGTGAGCTAATTATCCATTTGTGAGGCTCCTCAGTGAAAATTTGCAATTGCATTTTAGGTGTTCCTAGACCTCTTTCCCTCTCCCCCTCCTATTTTCTCCCTCCCCTTAATCTTTATTATCTTTAAAGACAAAGAATATTCTCTGCATCTCTGTCCTCAGTCAGAAATTTCTGCCCCAAAAGTATTCTGAGCTATAGATTCACCT
>NW_027747904.1:0-304 GCF_054177405.1 Leptonychotes weddellii | reverse complement strand
CCAAATAAAGGTTCATATGGATATGGTGACCTACTGAGCCCTTTCATAATCCTTTTGAGGAGAGAACTTCTAGCTTATTCACTTTTGAGCGAGGTGAAGTGAGCACTTGTGGAGACCCAGCGCCCAGAGATCAGCATAGAACTCTGTTCAAATTCCAGCTCCAGTACCTGAATTGGGACTTTGAGCAAGGCAATTCACTCAACTTCTGGTAGGATAAGTTTTGTCAGATGCAAAGTGAAAATAACAGTATCACACTCATAGCAGTGCTTTGAGTATTAAAAGGTTGGGGTGAGGAGAGTGGTTG
>NW_027747903.1:0-304 GCF_054177405.1 Leptonychotes weddellii | reverse complement strand
TTCCACACCTGGCCACTGTCACCTCCCTGCGCCTGTCTCCTCATCTGTAAGTCGGGGTGGGTGGGGGAAGAACGATGCCACCAGCTCAGGCAATGCCGCAGCACGCTGGTGTCTGCAGGAGATGGAATCGTGCTTGGAAGGTTGAGAGGAGCAGGAATCCTGCCAGGCAGAGGTGGGAATCAAAAACAGTTCCTAAAACAACCTAATAGTTGGGGCGGGAACAGAGAAGACAGTGGAAACCTAAGTTCCCTCTCAAAAGACGGGGTCCCTCATCTCTGTGGCGCCCTCACCACCCGTCTCTGAG
>NW_027747902.1:0-304 GCF_054177405.1 Leptonychotes weddellii | reverse complement strand
TAAGAGGTACAAGGCCTTAGGCCTGAGTCATGCCAACATCTAGAGAATGGGAAGAGAAAGAGAATTAGCAAAGGGTACAGTGAATTTTGAGGAAAACCAGGATAGTGTGGTATCCTGGATTCAAGAAGGTGGTCTCCTCATGGCCATAATTAACAAAGGGAGAATTTTCTTTTAGGTTTTCGTTTTATACATATATATATATATATATATATATATGTATACATACACACACTATATATATTATATATATGTATACACGTGTGTTTTAAAAAATATGATTAGGATCATATGTACACATAAGATG
>NW_027747901.1:0-4473 GCF_054177405.1 Leptonychotes weddellii | reverse complement strand
TTTCTGCCCTTAGAGACTCTATGTTGCCATTAATTGATTTCTCCATTCTAGCCATTGTCTTCACAATTACTAGCCTGAATTCCATCTCTGACATCTTGGTTATATCTGCATCCATTTGTAAATCTGCAGCATAAGTCATAATCTCTGAGTCTTTTCTGTTTTGGGGGCTCCTCCTCCTAGTCATTCTGTTGATGGGTGTTTGAGGGAATGTACAGAGTCCAAATTATTGACCAGAACCCAAGCAAGGTGCACCTGTTTTCTTGGGACCTTAGGGTTGCTGGCCTCTTGCTTTCCCAGCCTGTCTTCTGGGGGAGGGGACTGTCCTGCTGTTACTCAGGCAACCCTGTTTGGGCGGAGTTGCCCTGCGCCCGTGTGGCGGGGGATGGACTCAGTGGGAATCAGTCTTTGGGTTTTTTGTTCTCTGGCACCTTTCCCTGGCGGCTTTCCGCGTCTCTTTTGTGAATCAGAGCAGAAGATACCGTTTCCAACCCTCTGCCTCAGAGCAGACAGACCGCAGTCTGTTCTTCAGTGAGCTCTCCAGGCCACACTGTCTCTGTTTCTGTCCGTGCTGCTATAAACTGCAGCAGCCTGGGTTGTGCACCCCTCCGCAGCACTCCCAGTCCTGCCTCCAGGTCGGGGCGCGTCTCTGCCCTTTGTGCTTCTAAAACTGCCAGCCGCTCCCAGTTCATGGGCACGCGACTCCGCCACTTGGGGTTTCCACCCCGGGGGTTGCAGTTCAGTGGCGCGACCCCGGCGCACTGGGTTTCCATCTCAGAGGCTGCAGTTCGCGTGCGCGTGACCATCACTCCAGTTTCTGTCCGGGGGATGCGGTTCACGTGCGTGCGACCCTGCCGGTCTGGTTTTCTACCCCGGGGGCTGCCCTAAAGTTCTTTCCCGACGCTACTGGTCTGCACGTCTGTGCCCCGTCCGCAGCGCACGAGGCTGTCACTCACCAGCGGTGTAGGATCCCCACGGCCAGGCACCCTCCCGCTGCCATTTATCCTCTGAAATCTGCCCGTAGAATCACGGCTCTCCGCTTCGTACCTCAAAACCAACTGCCTGTGATATTCTGTTTGTAGTGATCCAGATCTTCTTACATCTCAGGCTGGTTTCGTGGGTGCTCAGAGTGGTCTGGTAGATTCCAGCTCAATTCCAGGGACCAGTTGAAATAGGGTCCCCTACTCCTCCGCCATCTTTCCCCCCTCTCCGATCCAAAGTATTTTTACTAGTACTCCCATCAAATAGTACCTATACACACATCTAATTTACATGTGTGTATATTTACATGATATATGTGCATATCATGTAAATATATATGGAATACATTACATATATACAATACATTATATATGTATATCATGTAAATACTATATGTGTGTGTATATATATATATCATGTAAATATATGATTAATACTACTTTTTCACATGGAAACCAATGGAAGAAAAGATAGTTTTAACTAAACAATAATCACAGTTAGTTATGTGCTTGTTTGATGTTTTATTTTGATTTAGTTTGGTTTAAAATTCTTAACCAGCCTCCATTTGAAAAAACGACCTGGTTAAATATGCAGTTTGGTTCTTCACATGGAAAGATGAAGATCTGAAAATCTAACTCTCATGCACTTTGAAATTAAAATAATGAAAAGGGGGGGCAAGTTTGTCAAACAGGAGGATGGACAAACACAACTACATAGTCTGAGCCTCAAACAGTTCCTGCTTGAAGAGTCAAAGAACCTTTGAAAGAAGAAAAAGAAAGAGAATCCATGTTCCTTTTTCATACTGTATCATGAAGGGCAGCATTCAGCTCTGTTTTTATTTTTATTTTATTTTATTTTATTTTAGATTTTATTTATTTGACAGAGAGAGAGACAGCGAGAGAGGGAACACAAGCAGGGGGAGTGGGAGAGGGAGAAGTAGGCTCTCCACCAAGCAGGGAGCCCGACGCAGAGCTTGATCCCAGGATCCTGGGATCATGACCTGAGCTGAAGGCAGACGCTTAACAACTGAGCCACCCAGGCGCCCCTCAGCTCTGTTTTTAATGCCAAGCTGTCAAACTATAAAAAGGAGCATTATTTTAGAGTCCTTGAAATGACTTATAAAAAGCCTTTTAGAAGATTAAGATGCTGGTGATATTATGCAAATGTCTCACTTGAAATTGAAATTCTTAAAAATAAATGTTTGCTTTCCATTTAGAGAAAAAATTCAATGCCTCCCCTATATCTGAGTGCTGTTTAACCAGCTGCTGAATGGTTAAAATGATTTACCTGTCCATCTTTTATCCTAGATTGTATGAATGATATAGATACATCTTTACTATGGAATCATTCTGCTCTTTGTTTCTTTATTGATAGCATTCTTAAATTTTTGTCCTCCCCCTATTGTCTTCTTCAGCCCATTAACCACAAACTGAAGGATCTGTGCCTTCAGTGTATATTGATCTATCCTAATATAAACATAATGTGTTTATCTTATATATATCAGATTATATATAAACATTAGATAATACTTTGTTTATATGTTTCTAGCAATATGGTGGACTATGTGCAGAGAAATGCCTCCTGGTAGAGAACACTGAACTCACCCAGCATGTTACAAACATATAGTTTATAATATATGCTGCTAGCAATAAAATGAACTAAATGAACAGAAAAATACCTCCTCAAACAAAATACCTTAAAATGCTAGATAAAACATCTTTAGATATCTCTTTTAAAACTTTTGTGGTGGGCGCCTGGGTGGCTCAGTTGGTTAAGCGACTGCCTTCGGCTCAGGTCATGATCCTGGAGTCCCGGGATCGAGTCCCATATCGGGCTCCTTGCTCAGCAGGGGGTCTGCTTCTCCCTCTGACCCTCCCCCCCTCATGTGCTCTCTCTCTCTCTCATTCTCTCTCTCAAATAAATAAATAAATAAAAATCTTTAAAACTTTTGTGGTAAAATAAGATCAATGGAAGAGCTAGAAATGACAAAAAATGTAATAACAGAGGACCAGGAATAGGTCCCTGGCAATCATGTTTGCACTATGTGCCACTACCCTCCCTGCACTGATTTAGAGCTCTTTGGCAAGAAGCAGACATATGAACCAATCTGAGCTGATCAAACTTTCTCCTGGAGATTTAAAATTAAAATTCGAAAATAGTAAGTCAATCTTTTATATGGTTCTAAATTTGAGAGTTGTAGGGCAACAATATTTTGCCACATGGGCTTTTCTATAAGAGAAAGCCTCTATGTAGAGAAAGAGAATGAAGCAATAGACAGTACTCCCTAAGTTTTTGGTAGCTTTCTATTTATTGATTCTATTCCCTTTCTGAGGCCGGGATGCTTTTCTGCCTGAATTATTCTGCTAGGGTTGCTATAACAAAGAACCACAGACTAGGTGGTTTAAATAACAGAATTTTTTTTTTTAATTTGAGTATAGTTGACACACAATATTACATTGGTTTCAGGTATCCATCATAGTGATTTCAATTTTTCCGTATGTTATGTTATGCTCATCACAAGTGTAGCTATAATCTGTCACCACACAATGTTATTACAATATAATTGACTAAATTCCCTATGATGTACTTTTGTTCCCATTATTTATTTATTCCATAACTGGAAGTCTATATATCCCACTCTACTTCACCCATTTTCCCCATACCCCCATCCCTTCCTTCTGGCAACCATCAGCTTGTTCTCTGTATTTGTAAGTCTAATTCTGCTTTTTGTTTCTTTATTCACTTTTTTGGGGTATTAGATTCCACATATGAGCAAAATCATGTGGTATTTGTCTTTCTCAGTCTGACTTATTTCACTCAGCATAATACATGTTCTTGCAAATAGCAAGACTTCATCCTTTTTTATGGCTGTATACTATTTCATTGTGTGTGTAGGTCTCTGTGTATGTAAATTATATATTTATATCTTTATATCTAAATTATATATATATATATCTCACATCTTCCCGACCCATTTTTTAAAATTTTTTTATTATGTTATGTTAATCACCATACATTACATCATTAGCTTTTGATGTAATGTTCCATGATTCATTGTTTGCATATAATACCCAGTGCTCCATGCAGAACGTGCCCTCTTTAATATCCATCACCAGGCTAACCCATCCTCCCACCCCCCTTCCCTCTAGAACCCTCAGTTTCTTTTTCAGAGTCCATAGTCTCTCATGGATGGTCTCCCCCTCTGATTTCCCCCCCTTCATTCTTCCCCTCCAGCTATCTTCTTCTTCTTCTTCTTTTTAACATATATTATTTCCTTCAGAGGTACAGATCTGTCATTCAACAGTCTTGCACACTTCACAGCGCTCACCATAGCACATACCCTCCCCAAAATCTATCACCCAGCCACCCCAGCCCTCCCACCCCCCACCACTCCAGCAACCCTCAGTTTGTTTCCTGAGATTAAGAATTCCTCATAGCAGTAAGGTCATATGATACATGTCACTCTCTGATTGACTTATTTCGCTCAGCAAAATA
>NW_027747900.1:0-304 GCF_054177405.1 Leptonychotes weddellii | reverse complement strand
TCCCAGGACCCTGGGATCATGACCTGAGCCGAAGGCAGACGCTTAACGACTGAGCCACCCAGGCATCATCCGTCGTTTGTTTTCCTAAGGGTAACATAAAATTAATAAGTAGCTTATATATTCACCCAAAAAAATCACTGTGAAATGGAACACTGTGTGTAACATACACCAAATAATCTGTGACGGAGAATGGAAAATGTTCTAATGAAAAGCTGAGAATGGCGTATCCCTCCAAGAATAAAATGGACTATTACACTAGTACTAGCAATACACTCTTAAAAAGTACTAATTTATAAATAAAATA
>NW_027747899.1:0-304 GCF_054177405.1 Leptonychotes weddellii | reverse complement strand
TCCCATTTCTATCAACAGTAACCAGAGTAAGACTAATTTGTTTGCAGATTAGATCAAGTTTCAATAAACTTGGCTTCATTATTCACGTCAGTGCAGCAAGAATATCAGTTGATCATATAGGCTCTTTTAAATCTGCTTTGCTGGAACTTTTCATAAATAGTCTCAGATATAAAAAGTCTTAAAATTTTTTATTGTAGCTAACACACAATGTTATGTTAAATTTAGGTGTACAACATAGTGATTGGACAGTTCTGTACATTACTTAGTGCTCACCACGATCAGTGTAGTTATCATCTGCCACCAT
>NW_027747898.1:0-304 GCF_054177405.1 Leptonychotes weddellii | reverse complement strand
TAAGACTGTTGAATCACAGACCTGTACCTCTGAAACAAATAATACATTATATGTTAAAAAAAAAAAAAAAGAAGATAGTAGGAAGGGAGAAACGAAGGGGGGGAAATCGGTGGGGGAGACAAACCATGTGGGACTATGGACTCTGAGAAAAAAACTGAGGGTTCTAGAGGGGAGGGGGTGGGGAGATGGGTTAGCCTGGTGATGGGTATTAAAGAGGACACGTTCTGCATGGAGCACTGGGTGTTATATGCAAACAATGAATCATGGAACACTACCTCAAAAACTAATGATGTAATGTATGGTG
>NW_027747897.1:0-304 GCF_054177405.1 Leptonychotes weddellii | reverse complement strand
TAGGGGGAGGAGCAAGATGGCAGAGGAGTAGGAGACCTGGATTTCGTCTGGTCCCAGGAATTCAGCTGGATAGGAGTCAAACCATTCTGAACACTGACAAACTCAACAGGAGATCGAAGAAAAGAATAGCAACAACTCTCTGCACAGAAAAGGGACCACTTTCTGGAAGGTAGGACTTGCGGAGAAGTGAATCCAAGGCAATATTCGGGAAGATAGACGGTGGGGGAGGGGCCTCCGTCGGCTGCTTCTGGCAAGTGATAGAACCACGGAGCACAAAATCGGAACTTTTAGAAGTCAGCTCCAC
>NW_027747896.1:0-304 GCF_054177405.1 Leptonychotes weddellii | reverse complement strand
TTAGGTTTAGTCCCGTTGCTGTGTAATTCCCGAGCCCCCGGTTCTTCCTCCTCATAGTTGTCAACAGTATTGCGCACCAGACCATGGGCCCTGACAAGCGTATCTTTTTTTTTTTTTTTTTTCTCATGGCATTTTTGTTTATTTCCTTAGAGTAAATTACTGGAAGTGGGATTACAATTTTAAGTTATTTGGGGGGGGGGCAGGAAAGGGCTGAGGGAGAGAACCTATGACCAATGTGGAGCCTGATCTCACAACCCTGAGATCATGACCTGAGCCAAAATCGAGTCGGACGCTAAACCGACTA
>NW_027747895.1:0-304 GCF_054177405.1 Leptonychotes weddellii | reverse complement strand
GGCTACTTGTCCACTGTCACACAAATACACGAAGGCACCAAGCTCCTGCTACCGAGGAAGCCATGGGAAAGCCCCTCACGAGGTAGGGTCTCCCAGACGCAAGCAAGCCCGGCAGGCATGCTGGGCGCTGGGAGGAGGGCAGCGTTTGCAAGTGACGAGATGCAGAGAGAGGACCGCCGCTCCCCGGGGACCGAGGTGCACGAGGGAGGGACTTGGAACGATGAAGTGTCTTTTCGAAAGGCTGTCGGGGGCAGGGGTCAGCAGGGTGAGCTGGGTTTCAGCTGGGGCGAGGAGGGAAGGTCAG
>NW_027747894.1:0-304 GCF_054177405.1 Leptonychotes weddellii | reverse complement strand
TAGGGGGAGGAGCAAGATGGCAGAGGAGTAGGAGACCTGGATTTCGTCTGGTCCCAGGAATTCAGCTGGATAGGAGTCAAACCATTCTGAACACTGACAAACTCAACAGGAGATCGAAGAAAAGAATAGCAACAACTCTCTGCACAGAAAAGGGACCACTTTCTGGAAGGTAGGACTTGCGGAGAAGTGAATCCAAGGCGATATTCGGGAGGATAGACGGCGGGGGAGGGGCCTCCGTCGGCTGCTTCTGGCAAGTGATAGAACCACGGAGCACAAAATCGGAACTTTTAGAAGTCAGCTCCAC
>NW_027747893.1:0-304 GCF_054177405.1 Leptonychotes weddellii | reverse complement strand
TGAAAGATAGGAATTTAGTGCCATTGTATTGCCTGTAAGGTGACTGTTACTGTATATTATCTGTGTTCCTTTCTGGTCTATGTTACTTTTAGGCTTTCTCTTTGTTTAGAGGACCCTTTTCAATATTTCTTGTAGGGCTGGTTTCATGTTTGTTAATTCTTTTAGTTTTTGTCCTGGAAGCTTTTTATCTCTCCTTGTATTTTCAGTGACAGCCTAGCTTGATATAGTATTCTTGGCTGCATATTTTTCTCATTTAGTGCTCTGAATGTATCATGCCAGTCCTTTCTGGCCTGCCAGGTCTCTG
>NW_027747892.1:0-304 GCF_054177405.1 Leptonychotes weddellii | reverse complement strand
ATTGAGGCCTACTGGAGTTCAGGGGACCTTGAGTATTTGGTCAAAGAGAATCTTTGTCATGCCTTTCTAGTTTTATAAATACTTGAGTCAGGTGACTGCATTGTTAAAAAAATTATGCAAACCACAAATTAACACAGTACTTGCTACAAAATTTATAAATGTGGGAGATGATACTTAAAAGTCAGGGGAAGCCACTGACCTGAGAATACAAACTTTTTTACAGGGACCAAATCATTATTCAAATCCCCTTGGGAGGGGCACCTGGGTCTGTGGTTAGTGGGCTCTGGGTTTTGGGTCAGGTCGT
>NW_027747891.1:0-304 GCF_054177405.1 Leptonychotes weddellii | reverse complement strand
TTTTCATGGGGGCATCTGGGTGGCTCAGTCGTTAAGCTTCTGCCTTTGGCTCAGGTCATGATCCCAGGGTCCTGGGGAGCATCAGGCTCCCTGCTCAGCAGGAAGCCTGCTTTTCCCTCTCCCACTCCCCCTGCTTGTGTTCCTTCTCTCTCTGTCTCTCTCTCTGTCAAATAAATAAATAAAATCTTTAAAAAAAAGTCTTCATGTGCTTTGTTAATTTTTTTTGGAACTAGAATTTATATTATAGTTAAAGCCACTTCTAGATTAGGAGGTCATTCCTTTTGGTGTATGGGTTCCTAATTTA
>NW_027747890.1:0-4473 GCF_054177405.1 Leptonychotes weddellii | reverse complement strand
CAACATCGCTCGGCATCAGGGAAATCCAAATCAAAACCTCAATGAGATACCACCTCACACCAGTCAGAATGGCTAAAATTAACAAGTTAGGAAACGACAGATGTTGGGACGGATGCGGAGAAAGGGGAACCCTCCTACACTGTTGGTGGGAATGCAAGCTGGTGCAGCCACTCTGGAAAACAGTATGGAGGTTCCTCAAAAAGTTGAAAATAGAGCTACCCTATGACCCAGCAATTGCACTACTGGGTATTTACCCCAAATAAAGAAATGTAGGGCTCCAAAGGGGTATGTGCACTCCGATGTTTATAGCAGCAATGTCCACAATAGCCAAACTATGGAAAGAGCCAAGATGTCCATCGACAGATGACTGGATAAAGAAGATGTGGTATATATATATATACAATGGAATGTTATGCAGCCATCAAAAGGAATGGAATCTTGCCATTTGCAGCAACATGGTTGGAACTGGAGGGTATTATGCTGAGCGAAATAAGTCAATCAGAGAAAGACATGTATCATATGATCTCACTGATATGAGGAATTCTTAATCTCAGGAACAAACTGATGTTTGCTGGAGTGTTGGGGGGTAGGAGGGATGGGGTGGCTGGGTGATAGATATTGGGGAGCGTATGTGCTATGGTAAGTGCTGTGAATTATTTAAGACTATTGACTCATAGACCTGTACCTCTGAAACAAATAATATATTATATGTTAAAAAAAAAAGAAGCTAGTAGGAAAGGAAAAATGAAATGGGGGAAATCGGAGGGGGAGACAAACCATGAAAGACTATGGACTCTGAGAAACAAACTGACAGTTCTAGAGGGGAAGGGTATGGGGGAATGGGTAGCCTGGTGATGGGTATTAAAGAGGGCACCTATTGAATGGAGCACTGGGTGTTATATGCAAACAATGAATCAGGGAATACTACATCAAAAACTAATGATGTAATGTATGGTGATTAACATAACATAATAAAATGAAAAAAAGAAAGGAATGGAAAATTAAAGTCTAATACCCTTATTTAAAATAGATTTCTTGATCAAATATAAGCAAATCAAATGCATCAATATATACATGGTAATATATTATAGCCAAGCGATGTAGAAACCAGTAATGTGAGATTGGTTTATCATTCAAAAATCAATTAATAAAATTCACTATATTAATGAATGAAGAGGAAATATGCTCATCAAAATAGATACCTACAAAGTATTTCACAAAATAAAGTTGGAAAGATGAGAGAGAATATAGAGCCCAAATATAGGGTCATTCACAACAGTTTTTTGTGGTTTTTTTTGTATATATATTTTAATGGATCCAATGGCAAATCTATGAGCAAAGAAAATATTTCAACTAATGATACTGGAAAAACTGAGTATGTATATGTACAAAAATAAACTTGCTGTATGTTTCATACCATACACACACACACAATTTGAGATGCATTAGCCTAAATCATGAAAGTTGAAACTATAAAGCTTCTAGAAAAAATTTGATAAATGTCTTTGTGACAGGCATCATTTTCTTTAGTAAGTTTTAGAAAGCAATAACAACAAAATTTTACAACATTTCATTACATTTAATCAAAATTTTAAATTGTTTATTAAGATATTAATAAAATTAATAAAGATACCACATAGAACAAGAGGAAATATTGACAGTACATATATCTACCAAAAGAATTGTGTCTGGGATATAAAAAGAACTCAATTCGATAATGAAAAATTAAACCATCCAATAGAAAGAGAGGAATTGAAGGAACTGAACAAAAAACCTCACAGAGGAAGTTACATAATTGCCAAAATCACATGAAAATGTATTCAATATTATCTCATCAGGGAACAGAAGATGACAACTACAATGAAATGCTATTACATATACACTACAACAACTTGTAGTAAAACATTACAATACCAAATGTTGACAAGTATATGGAATGGTGTTGCTCAAGAGTGCTTTCTATAATGATGAAAATATGTATGTACATACTTCCTAACAGAGTAGTCACTAGCCACATGTGGCCACTCAGCACTTGAAAAATGTTTAGTATTATTGCAGAACTAAACGTTATGTAATTTCAATTTAAATTTAGATAACCATATATCAATATTGTGGCAACTAAAATCCTTATACATCATATATAAGATGAGAAATTATACAATAACTTTGGTAAATTTCTGATAGGTTTTTATAAAACACTCCTAGATATTTATAAAACTTCAATACAAATGTAATTTTACAAGATGACCAAAAATACTTGAACAAGGGGTGCCTGGGTGGCCCAGTCAGTTGAGCATTTTATTCTTAATTTCAGCTCAGGTCATGATCTCTGGGTCATGAGACTGAGCCCTGCACTGGGCTCCAAGCTCAGCAGGGATTCTGCTCGAAATTCTCTCTTCTTCTCCCTCTGCCCCTCCCCACTCTCTCTCTCAAATAAAAATAAATAAATCTCAAAAAAAAAAAAAAAACTTGAGCAACTTCTATAACAACTTTATATTTAATAACCCAAACTGGAAAGAACCCAAATGCCTACCAAATAGTAAGTAGTTAAAGGACTTTGGTATACAATGCAATACTACTAATCAAGTACAAGGTGTGAAGAAAACATAGACAACTCTCAAAAATATTGTGCTAAATACCAGCTTACAGAATATTTTATATTTCATATGATTCCATTTATATGTATTTCTAGAATAGACAAAATTAAAATGGTTGAAAAAAATCTAAACAGGTTGTCTTTGGGAGCTAAAGGCAGGAATTTAATGAAAAGGGGTGTGAGGGATCCCTGGGGGTAAGTTTCTGTATCTTCATAGATACTGATGTTGTGCAGGTATATGCATTTTTCCAGAACTTTTCAAATTATACACTTAAGATTTAAATATTTCATTGTATATAAACTTTACCTCAAGAAAAGGAATCTTAAACAAATGTACAACACTAGTTAATGATATATGCATGCAGACATATTTTAGTGGAAATTTACTATTGCCTGTAGCTTTATTTTTTATTTATTATTGAAGTTTAGTTTCCATACAATTTTATATTAGTTTCAGGTATATACTACATACTGATTTGAGAATTCTATATATTACCAATTCTCACCACAGTAAATGTAATCACTACCCTTTGCCACATATTATTACAATATCACTGACTATATTTCCTATGCTGTACATAATCACAACTAGATTCTGTAATTAGTATTTATTATACTTGTTTTATCATCTATCTATCCATTTATTCATTTATCAATGCATCTTTATATGCTCTTAAAGTAAACCTGTAGGTATATGGGTTTTTAGTATAAAATTCTTTCCATTTTGTGGATTTTTAAAAATTTTGGATGGATGGATATGAGGGCTTAATTTTTTATATATATATAATATATGTTCTAATAATTATTTTCTGATAATTTTACATTTCTTATCACTCCAAAACCAAAGGATCTTTTAATCTGTAAAATAACTTGAATTAATTTTTTTCTAAGGATTATCCCCCCCTAAATAATCACTTGAAGATATCAAGACCTTACACTGTGATACCTTTTATTAGACTTTAGCTGCATCTGTGGCAGAAAATACATTATGTGGGAGGAGTAGGAATTCTGGTGGATATTTACCCCAATATTTAAATTCACAAAATATAAAATTATGTACCATCATAAAATGCAGGCACCTAAATACAAACACTTTTCAAGAGGGATATTTTAAGAGGATAGATACTAGATTTATCTTGCTGGAAAGTTGGAGATTCAGAGCGTCTTCGGTGGAATTATTCCAAGAAATAGAAAGAAAATTTTAGATTGGCTAATTTAAATTTCTTCATGATAAAATAATTTATTGGAAACATAAGGTGTATTTACAACTCACATTAGCTGGGAATACTATATTTAATAGATAATATAAACACAGTGAGAGATATATAAATAAAAAGCAAATACATGAAAACTCAGACCTCATTAAGAAAAAAAAATGATTGACTATGGCGGCCGCCTGAGACCGGCGGCTAGAGGGCTCGGCCGGGCTCTATCCTGCAGCCCGCGGCAGGTGCTGCTGTCCCATGATTCACGAGGAACCTGGCCATGGTGGCTGGTCCCCACCCCAGCTATGGATGAGGTCACCTTCAAAAGTGACACTGTGCTCTCAGATGTCCACCTCTACACCCCGAACCACAGGCACCTCATGGTGCGGCTGAATGGCATGGGGCAGCCCGTTTTCCTGTCCCAGCTCAAGCTTCTGTGGAACCGAGACTCTCAGACAGACTCAGGGGTTGACGGTGGCCGTCATGCCATGGGCCCCACAGAGGAAATGCCTCCCTCTGGGCCGGGCAGTGCCAGACCCCCTCTGGGGAGTGGCTGCAGGAGTGACGCCACCATCCAGGAGGGGGTGGGAGCTCGGCTGGACGAGGACGGAGATTTGGACGTTGAGAGGAGACCACGGGCAGCTTCGGACCCTGAGCCAGTGGGGCCTCCGA
>NW_027747889.1:0-304 GCF_054177405.1 Leptonychotes weddellii | reverse complement strand
ATTTAAGCAGTTTTTACCCAAAATGTCCACGGTCCACTCCCTTGTTCATTTCCTCAAAAGCCACTCCAAATCTTCATTTGTAGTTCAAGGCTAATTGCTCCATTCTACTCTGGAAACAATTCATTCAGACTTCTTCTTCTTCTTTTTTAAAAAGATTTTATTTATTTGACACAGAGAGCAGGAGAGCACAGGCGGGGAGAGGGTGGCAGAGGGAGGAGAAGCAGGTCCCTTGCTAAGCAGGGAGCCCGATGTAATGCTTAATTCCCGGGACCCTGGGATCATGACCCAAGCCGAAGGCAGACGT